>NW_023593100.1:0-26920 GCF_014839805.1 Manduca sexta
TGTTTCTCACACGAAATACACATATCACGCATTTATCACTGAAGTATGCCGCGGTGCAACCAAGGCACCAACGTTTAGCCAAGTGATTGCGTCTAATTATGTGATAGGGGGCGAGCCTATCACCATATCGGGCACAAATCCCAGACTCCGGGCTGATACTGAGCAGAAAACCCAAATATCACTGCCCAACCCGGGATTACCTAGGACCCAAGAGCGCTGCCGTACCTCGCATGCAGTACAACTACGCCACCGAGGCAGGCACGCGTTTTTCCCCACAGACTTTGACAAAATAAAGCGGCGATAGCCTAGTTGGTTATGGAAAGGACTGCCGAGACGAATGTCCGAAGGTTCAAATTCCAAGGGCACACACCTCTGACTTTTCTAAAATTATGTGTGTATTCTTTGTGAATTATTGCTTGCTTTAATTGTGAAAGAAGAAAACATCGTGAGGAAACCTGCATACCAGAGAAGTTCTCTATAGGAATTTTCAGGGTGTTTGAAGTCTACCAATCCGCACTAGGCCAGCGTGGTGGATTAAGGCCTAATCCCTCTCAATAGTAGAGGAGGCCCGTGCCGAACTGCTGGACAGTATCTAATACAGGGCTGATATTATTATTATACGTGTCAAAACGACCCTGTATACACAAATATTGAGCCTTATACAAAATTGTCACATATCAAACACATATTTGGTCCCAGCACAAAACTATAGATCAAATATCTACCAATGGACAAGCCGTGCTCGCGCCATTTAACAACCGCTGACAACGGCAAAACTATCCATTAGCACTGTTCGGAGCGATCGAGCTTGCTATCCTCGTGGAATTGATGAAACAGCAGAGATTTGTTAGTTTTTAAATGGAATTGGGTCATGTTTTTCTGCTATATATTTGTACTATAATTCGCGCTCTGTTCGCAAAGAACTTTAAGAATGTGAAAAGATTTTTTCCGGGGTAAAAGTCTTTTAATTTAGGACATGGTCTATCTCTTTAAATTTCTTCTATATCCGTTGAGCAATTGTCTAAAATTACATTGAGTGACGAGACACGCATGCAGTTTGCCTAATAGTGAGAAATAAGACCGCCCATAAATAGTAGAAACACCAATAAGTAATACGAATATTTATACATATTATAAAACAAAGTCCCTAAAGCTCTCTGTCCGTATGTGATCGATTTTCTCAAAATCTACAAAACGGATTTTTATGAAATTTGGTATGAAGATAGTTTAAGACTCTGGGAAGGTTACTTTCTACCCCGAGAAAATATATAGCGGGAATTTTATTCCTAACTCGTTCACGCGGGCGAAGCCGCGAGCAAAAGCTAGTATTGTATATTTCTACCAATCTCAGTACAGACCTACGTGCTCAAAAATACGACAGAAGAACACTGCTAAGGCATTATGTTCGTACCTTTGTATGTCAATAAAATATCAATTGGCAAATCCGAATTCCCCACAAATCCAAAGTTACAATGTCCAGTCTAGTGTTTACTAATCAGATTACCTAGACCCGAGCGCAAATCATCAAAACCGCACAAACACTTCGCTATTGCTAATATTTGTTGGACATTTGACGAATTTTAATGGGATTGAAGTGTTGGTTGATTTTACTGTTTTCGATTCGGTGTTTTACGAGCACTGTAAAACCCCGAATCGAAAACAGATTGCACGGATGGTAAGTAGAGTGGAGGCCAATATAATGTCGACTGACGAGAGATTCCCTTCGACAGTCGACACAATTATGTCGGCCTGTTGGAACCGGATATACACAGGCTGATGAGAACGCCACACTTACGTGGGCCACTATGGCGGGTTTTAACACCTTGTGTGCAGTGATCGCTATCCGGACGGATATAAAATATATCTTGCCAGCATTACTGTCGCTAGATTACCATGCAGTACTTGAAGCTGGAATTTAGTTAAATATGTTGATGGCATGATTTTTGTATGCGCTTGATTTCGACTATCGTATAAAATATATATTGACTGCTTTCGTGGATGAAATGCGTACGCGGTATGAATACGACCACTGCGCTGAGGTCCTGGGTTCGAATCCTGGGCCAAAAATAATTGTGATTAGCTTTTTCAATATTTAAAATCAGTCGCAGATCGAGAGTCACGAAGTTACCGGTGGGATACCCACGTGCCTCAGAAAGCATGTTAAGCCGTTGGTCCTAGGCCTGATCGCTTACAGGTCATGTCTGTCAGTCTCATTGGACTCTGAGAGTGAAGAAACAGAGAAAGCACCTTTGTATTGCGCGCACACTTGTGCCCTATAATATCTCTTGCGTACCTGCCTGATCTTCGTTGAGATTTGGCGTCGTGGACAAAATTCAAACTAATAAAAGCGTTTTTAAACTCTGATAATCTCATTACCTTATGACATTAGAAGCTAATTTTCTAAGTCAATTTATTTTGCATCTCATTTACCTTTTATTAACAATGCATTAGACTTAAATTTTTTAATCACACGGAACAGAAAAAAAAACAAATAAATCCTTTACAAACACCACCGAAAACCACCATCAAATCCATGTTTATCCAAAGAATTCAGTAAATAATTGTTTGCAGACACAATGGCTTGTCCTCACCGCGATTGGATTTGCTTTATCCCCTTGATTTATGTATGACTGTATTTGGGTCAGAGGTTCTTTGGACGACATATTTATAGCAGACACTGCAATTGATGGGAATTTAGTGCATTTCCATCTTCTTCTAGGTTCTTGAACTAATATAACTTTCAATAGTTTGACGGTCTCTGGCACTCAGGTTTTGTCGAAAATGTACATATACAGTCTTACTTATAAAAATGGGGCATATGGAACGAGATGATTTGGTCAAAGTGGTCCAAGTTATGAGAGGATGCTGTGTTATCGCTTGCTTTAACAGTGAAGGAAAACATCGTGAGGAAACCCGCATAATTTAAGAATCTCGCTCGATAATGAATATTAGCTCACCAGTGGTCACATCAAGTTAGCTAACTATAGATTGATTTCTAATTTCGTACGTGTCAATCTTACCTTAAAATCTAATATAAACAGTTACAGTCTTACTTATAAAAATTCGCAAAGCTATGCTTAGTTAAAACATAAATTTACTCGATCAGCTGTAAGTCAAAACCGCCATCTTGCTTCTTAATGAAGTTTAAACTAGGAAACTGGTTATGTTTCTGACAGCTATTTAAAAAATTCATAACCTACTTAATGCTAAAACAAGTTTATAAGTAAGATTAATAGTGTGCAACATTGTTGATACCAATCTATTTTATATTCGGGTAGCGACTACCATACACCGTGTGAAACCCGCCATAGTGACCCACATTTGTCGCGTTCGGGAATCAGTCTGTGTATATCCGGTTCCAACAGGCCGGTATAATTGTGTCGACTGCCGAGGGATAATCATCTCTCGTCAGTCGACATTCTATTGGAACCCACTCTACTTACCATCAGGTGTAGTGGAGTCCCTTTGCCTTGCAAGTATAAAAACAAAAACATGATAATTCTACTATCTTATGTTACTTTAACTTCGGTACTAAAACATTTTACAATGTGGATATACTGGCAATTTAAAAAATCGCTTAAGGTTATAGCTTAAGGTCCATTTCGGCCTTTAAAATTTAATACGACGAAATTTTAAAGGCCGAAATATCCATGCATATTAATTATTTTTACGTTTTTCTTTCAACTGCGAGAACTAATCACTAACTAGACGTGAATTTAAATTCTTTACTTGCCAATACTTGTTTAGTTACCCAGATTAAAGGTGAAACAAAATGTATGAAAAATGGACCTTAAGCTATAACCTTAAGCAAAACATCCTATCAACTTTCGAATTTATTTACTTATAATAAAATAATTTATTTATCTTGTACGTACAACTAAAGATCATTTAAAATACCGGAATAATATACAAACTTCACGCACGAATTTACTCTAAAGGTTCATTGAAACAGAGTACACGTTTCTAAATGTCATTCATGACCAATATTTAATACAAGTAATGTGCGTATCAAATACTGTATAATTATTTCGAACTAATTACTTCAACACGGTAATAACGTGTCTAGCATAAAACCTTGGGAGTGACTGAAAACGGTGGTAAATTAGGCACCGCGCAAACGCTATAACGAGTGACATGAGTGCAATATCTGAGGTTTGAGAAATGAAAAAATTTGGCTTTCATTGTTTCAGATGAGCGACGATAGCCTAGTTGGTTGTGGAACGGACTGCCGAGACAGGACAGACAGGTTCAAATTCCAAGGGCACATATCTCTAACTTTTCTAAAAATTATATGTGTATTCTTTGTGAATTATCGCTTGCTTTAACGGTGAAGAAAAACATAGTGAGGAAACCTGCATATCTGAGAAATTCTCTATAGGAATTTTCGAGGGTGTGTGAAGTCTACCAATCCGCACTAGGCCAGCGTGGTGGACTAATCCCTCTCAGTAGTAGAGGATGCCCGTGCTCAACAGTGGGAAAATATATAATACAGAGCTGATATTATTATTATTATTTCAGATCTAGTTCCATAAAATATAAATATATGAGTATGTTGAAAAAATGAAATGTTGTTAATTGCATAATTGTGTTGTGGGATAATCATCTCTCGTCAGTCGATTTGGACGCCACTCTACTTACTAGAAGTAGAAAATATGTCTCAGAGATATTAATTTTACAACGCCTTTTATATTTTTACAGTTAGGTTTATTTAAATAAATAATATTATTTATTTCACAAACATTGAATCATAAACAATATTTTTTACATAAACCTGACCTATACATAAAATTGTTATAAAACAGAAATTTAACAGGGGCTCAAAGTTAGTCAAAGCCTGTATTTTGGAGACCACAATGGTTTTAAAAGTAGCTTAGTTTTAGTCTAAACTAGCTGTGCCCGTGACTTAGTCCGCGTGGAAATCAAAGAGTCATAAAGTTTTCCAACCACAAGACAACCACACGACCTCTTCAACGGTAATCGTTATATTTCAGTCAATTTACATAAAACCTTAAAGTACTATAAACCTTAACGTTCCTCAAGAATTGCACTATCTTTTAACAAAAACCGTGTAAAAATCCGTTCAGAAGATATTGAGAAAATCGATCGCAAACAGACTTTTGGGTACTTTGTTTTATAGTATTTATAGATAAGTCTAAGTTTGTGTTACCAAGGTTTTTATATTTATTAATATATATAACATTTTATCAAGTTAAGTAAGTTTATTTATTTGAACAACCAACAAAACATACACCTTACATAGTTTTGTTTAACAATTCAGTAAGTAATTGCTGCAGTGCTATTTTAATTACAGGCTGTCACAGCATGAACATATTAATACATACCAGTAAACATTATGTATTCATTCTTATATTCTAACTTATAGTACTGAGTTATATTATATGCTATAGTGTAATATCTAGTTTCAGACAAAATACCCTATTATTGATGCTTCATGGCCACTAGATATAAATGCCCCGACATGAATATAATTTGGGTTTACTCTAAGGGCTCGCGCAGATGGACCGGGTCGAAGAGATTAATTAAAAGCCGTTTAGGTTGAATTGTAATTGAATTAAGCGAGACGTGTCTAATTACAAAGTATTGTTTGATATTCCACAGCGCTCGCCATTCTGAGACATGAGATGTTAAGACTTATTATGTCCAGTAGTTACACTGGCTACAATGTTTTTCAAATCTGACCACAAAGGTGACACACTGCTGCTTGACGGCAACTGAAAAGCTGAGCTGTTAAAAAATATCACTTTATACTATCATACTTTAGTCTCGCGGATTTACACGTACGTCATTTTTATCTATTAACTATAGGTGTTGCTTGCATGAATGATCTTCTTTAAAATAGCTAATCATGTGTTCCTTTAATCCAACCATACTCAACCATTTTTTTTAATGGGCCGACAAACACGTTTCGTTATCAAAACCGGGCCGCAAAAAGTATTTAGGTGTTAATAAAAAACATAATTCAAAATTGGCGATATATTTATTGAAAAAGAAAAGCTGGTCACAATAAAGCTGGCTATACAATACATGATTTTCTAATGGGTGCAAAATTTAAAAAAAAAAACTGCCTCTAACTCCAGGTTGGCCAATCACAAAGACCCGGCGGGTCACAGGTTAAGTATGGCTGTTTTAGTCTTTATAGCTTAAACATTAATCCAGGACAGGGAGCATATGTATGCCAAATTTCATCCAAATTCGTTCAGCTGTCGCTGCGTCTACTCCTAATAAACATACAAACATCGAAAATTGATTAAATAAATAAATAAATAAATGAACAATATTCTAGATGATGTCTCAAGTCTTATCCTGAACTTTACAGCGTTAGTATTTTCAAGCCGCTTACAAACCAAGAGCTAAGTTAATTCAACTTAGTCCGCAGAGAAAATTACATTTAGGATATTAGTTTTCATAGTTGGAGGTCTGCTCACCAGTACGACATATATCAACTATACTAGCGGCGAAACAAGCATAGCCATCGATATATATGTACTACGAACTAGATTTGGCGTTCCGAATATTCACTGTGTTCAACTGAATTGAACTGCAATCCATTCAAACTGACTTTAGTATGGTCAATATTGACAGCTTGTGGTTGTGTACGGAGTGGCGCTCATGATATAAGAACTCGAGTCTAAGTGTAAACCTGGATTTGAGCGATAATTAACAAAGAACACACACATAATTTTAGAAAAGTCAAAAGTGTGCCGTGGGATTCGAACCTGCGGATATTCAACTCGGCAGTCCGTTCCACACCCAACTATACTAGCGCCGCTTTACTTTCGTTATTAAAAAAAAAAATTGTGTTTGTGTGCGGTCGCCTTTATTTTCAGTTGCCGTCTGCGCAAACCCTTATACTATTCAGTCGGCTTCGTATTTACATTCGCTAAATTGGGTTGGGAGACGGTAATTTCGGTCATGGGTGAATTATGAGTTAATGGAAGGTGAAATTCAATAATAAAGGTACTGAGGGATTCGTTTTTTGCGAATTAGTAAGGCGTATTGTTTGGTTTGATAGTCAAAGCATGGCGTGTATTTAATTATGGGCTAAATTTTCAGTCGTATAAAGATAAAGTTCCGACAAATAAATTATTAAACCTGAGTGAATTTAAAAGTAAGACAAATTGTCAATTTTATACATACAACTGTCAATTTAAAATAGTTCATGTAACGTATAATTTTAATCAGATGTTAAATGAAAATATTTTTCGGATTTTATCGCGTTTTTATATTTTAATTGTCTCCCGACGTTTCAAAGGCTGCAAAGTCTAACAGTCGTAAACATAAGAAATCATTATTTAATCAGATGATTAAAAAATCTACCGAAGAGGCCGTTCAAGTATTAAGTAACGCAACTCAAAATCTTCAAAAATTGGGCCGTAATACTTGAACGGCTAAGGGATTTTTTTTACTAGCAAGTCAAAGTGATCCCGCTGTACCTGATGGTAAGTGTCGACTGACGAATGATCCCGGAACGCAGCACACTTACATGGGCTATTATGGCGAATTTCACACTGTGTACGGTGATCGCTATCTGAGCGGATATGAAATATATCCTACCTGTACTGAATACTATACTGCCGACCACCCTCAAAAGTTTGCTTAGTATGGTTGGTTTAAAAACCTTTCACGTTAAAAATAAAATAACAATATTATCGTTAGTTAATTGAAGGCAATTAAAAGTAAAAAAACAAAATGGCGGCGGTTCGACAACTCGTCGACGGCTTTCCGCAACACATTGATATCCGATCCGATATTTGAAAATGGTTGCCGCAATGAAAACACTGAAAAGTATTACATGCTTTTTGAAAACACAATCACGCCGGTATCCCTGAAGAGGTAGGCAGAGGCGCAATAATGGCACCCACTTTTCGCCAAATGTATTCCATCCCATGATATGATAGCGGGCGAGCCTATCGTCATATGTGACCCAAATTCCAGACTACAGGCTGATACTGAGCGGAAAACCCAAATATCATTTTTCAGGTCAACTCGGGATTAGAACCCAGGACCTCAGAGCGCTGGCGTACCACGCATGCAGTACAACTACTACCACCGAGGTAGTCAGTATTTTGAAATACGGAGACCTAAAAGGCATCGTAAGGCGAGAGATGATCATATCTCGTTAATATTATCAGCCCTGTATTATATACTGTCCCACTGCTGAGCACGGGCCTCCTCTGCTACTGAGAGGGATTAGCCCTTAGTCCACCACGCTGACCTAGTGCGGATTGGTAGACTTCACACACCTTCGATATTCCTATACAGAACTTCTCAGATGTGCAGGTTTCCTCACGATGTTTTCATTCACCGTTAAAGCGAACGACAAATTCACAAAGAATACACACATGATTTTTTAAAAAAGTCAGAGGTGTGTGCCCTTGGGATTTGAACCTGCGGACATTCGTCTCGGCAGTCCGTTCCACACCCAACTAGGCTATCGCCGCTTTTTATATCATACTAGCTTTTGCCCGCGGCTCCGCCCGCGTTATAAAGTTTTTCAGGCTAAAGATTTCCGTTATAAAAGTAGTAGTTTCCCGGGAGCCTATGTTCTTCCCAGAGTCTCAAACTGTCTCCATACCAAATTTCATCTTAATACGTTGGGTAGTTTTTGAGTTTAACACGTTTAGGCAGACGGATGCAGCGGGGGACTTTGTTTTATAATATATTTTTTAGAACTTTTTAAGGCGATACCTCAAGGTCCATTTTCATACATTTTGTTTCGGCTTTAATCTGGGTAACTAAACAAGTATTGGCAAGTAAAGAATTTAAATTCACGTCTAGTTAGTGATTAGTTCTCGCAGTTGAAGAAAAAATGTAAAAATAATTAATAATCATGGATATTTCTGCCTTTAAAATTTCGTCATATTAAATTTTAAAGGCCGAAATATCCATGATTATTAATTATTTTACGTTTTTCTTTCAACTGCGAGAACTAATCACTAACTAGACGTGAATTTAAATTCTTTACTTGCCAATACTTGTTTAGTTACCCAGATTAAAGCCGAAACAAAATGTATGAAAATGGACCTTGAGGTATCGCCTTAAGAGGAACAATCCCGTCATACATCATTGTTGCATAACTTTAACCGTTTACGCAGCGCACGCAACGGACACTCTCAAAACTAATAAATTGGCCCCGTTTTTGCAACATGTTTCATTACTGCTCCGCTCCTATTGGTCATAGCGTGATGATATATAACTAAAAGCACTCCACAAACAAAGGGCTATCCAACGAAAAAATATTTTTTCTATTTGGACCGGTAGTTCCTGAGATTAGCTTTTACTGCTCCGCTCCTATTGGGTATAGCGTGATGATATATAGCCTATAGCGCTCCACGAACAAAGGGCTATCCAACGCAAAAAGAATTTTTGCAGTTTGGGCCGGTAGTTCCTGAGATTAGCCATTACTGCTCCGCTCCTAATGGGTATAGCGTGATGATATATATATAGCCTATAGCATTCCACGAACAAAGGGCTATCCAACGCAAAAAGATTTTTTCAGGTTAGACCGGTATTTCCTGAGATTAGCCATTACTGCTCCGCTCCTATTCGGTATAGCGTGATGATATATAGCCTATAGCACTCCACGAACAAAGGGCTATCCAACGCAAAAAGAATTTTTCAGTTTGGACCGGTATTTCCTGAGATTAGTCATTACTGCTCCGCTCCTATTCGGTATAGCGTGATGATATATAGACTATAGTCTATAGCACTCCACGAACAAAGGGCTATCCAACGCAAAAGAATTTTTCAGTTTGGACCGGTATTTCCTGAGATTAGCCATTACTGCTCCGCTCCTATTGGGTATAGCGTGATGATATTATAGCCTATAGCACTCCACGAACAAAGGGCTATCCAACGCAAAAGAATTTTTCAGTTCGGACCGATAGTTCCTGAGATTATTCATTACTGCTCCGCTCCTATTGGGTATAGCGTGATGATATATAGCCTATAGCACTCCACGAACATAGGGCTATCCAACGCAAAAAGAATTTTTCAGTTTGGACCAGTAGTTCCTGAGATTAGCGCGTTCAAACAAACAAACAAACAAACAAACTCTTCAGCTTTATATAATAGTAATATAGATAATATATCGCATCGCATATCTCGTTAATCTAAACTCTATTCGGACTCTACTTACTCATACGTGTCCATAAAAGCGGGGAAAAATACATATTATTATGAAATTTAAAAACCGCACTCGCAAAAGACTTCCTAAATATACTCAAAACACGTTACTGAAGCCTGTTATGTAAATAGAGATAAAAATATTATTTGGAGGGACCGCGGCTGCTGTATTGTTCATTTTCAGGCTTGCTAAGCGTTAACGTTGTAAGCATGTTGCATAAGAGTAGCGGTAAGCGATAATAACAGCTATGATTTTTTTTAAATCTTCTTTAAATAGTTTGCGCGATGAAGTCGTAGCTTCATCTGTCAGATATTACAAATGATTAATATTTAAATATCATAAAGGACATTTCTGCTTAACCTGAACTATAATATTTCATCCCAATAAAGATTATGTGCGCAGTACGCTTTTAAACTTAGGAAGCTCCCCCTCCCCCGCCAGAGGCAATTCGTTGGCCTCCACACCGAAATGCACGCCCATGCACGGGGGACATTTACCGTGGCCCTAGGCACACAGTTAAGAACGTATACCTCATGGTTGCCAATTTAAATTGAAGCTCGCGAACATTTCCTGGCTTTATCCCCTCCTCCCATCCTAAGAGGGTTTCTTTCTTTCCCCCACATTTCCTTTTCTAAACATCTCCGTCCAACTTTCCTCCAGGGCCTTGCAGTCACTCGCCAGATTCCATTATCCCGATCGAAAATTTCCCATGGGTCCGATACAAAAGAAACTTAGGAGGCTTTAAAATTAAAAATGACCTTAAAACCACCCCCAAAATGCCAAACATAACCCTTTAGATAATTTAATACAACTTAGACATATTTCCAAAGGCATGTAAATGACACTTGGCTCAACTTTTTGCCCCGAAGCGTCAGATTCAAGTTCCGAACTCCGTTTCAACCCTTACAATGAAGTTTCCAGTGTGGGATATAGGATGATGGGCCTTTATCGAACCCTAAAGTAATTCAAGTGCCAAATGTTCTTTTTGAAACAAATTTAAGACGGGTTACATGCTTTGTGATTACAAAATGTCTTTTATGAAGTTGGGAACATTAGCTGTTAGATTAAATGCGCGGAAAATTATATACGTGTTCTTCTGTTTCTTGTTTCTGTATGTAGGCAAGATTGCCTCGAGCGGTGAGACCTAATTGTATTCTTTTATGTTCTATACGTAGTTCAGAGTACAATGAATTATATTTATTGCGGTTTTTATTATAATTCTCTCGACGTTTCGAAGACTACCATAAAATCCGACAAGTAGTTTTATTATAATGTCTAACAAAGCGTAAACATAAGAAATTAGAAGTTTATTTTAGTCTTTTAATAATATTTTTAATATGTAATTAATAAGAAGAAATCTGTTGTATATGAGAATCGCAATATATTAATTACCAGAGTGCATTTCAAAAGGCAAGTAGTAAATCCTTAATTTGATCAGTGTACAAGCATGATATCCATTTAAAGGATATTAAATCTAGTGTTATTGGCTTAAGGTTTAACATTAAATGTCGCCATATAACAAGCGCAGTTGAGTGCTATGCCATTCTTTGTATTTTCCTCTGGATAGTGTAGTATGTTTAAGGGCTGTCATGGCGTTTTCTACCATACGAGCGATGTGCGCGTCTCGGTATTCCTTTGTACTTATGAAAATATAAGCTCGATCCACCCATGTGATAAAGGTTTTCTGGTACAAAAGTCCCGCTATAAGTGTATTTTCTTGATACAAAACTAGTGTAGATACTATTCCAGACTATAATTTATCTCTGTGGCAAATTTTATCCAGATTCGTTCAGCAGTTTTAGCGTGACTGCGTTACAAATATTCACTATCGCATTTATAAGTATAGATATATTTAAAATTACGTTTATTACTATTGAATTAAAATATTCCTGTTTCACAACGAGCCAACCAAATTCAATACGCGAACGCTTCACAATTCGTGTTACCTTATACTCGCTACTCTTAAAGTTTAGACCCCACGTAATGCTGAATGATCCTCATAATTTTTGGGTCAAGTAGATATAGCTGGCGTGCTGCGGTAACCGTACAGGCTTCGTTGGAACGCATGTTTATGACCGGCTGTACTATAAAACTCTGTCAGCGAAAATTCGATTAATTATTGATGTTGGTAGGCTTATGTTTCTGTTTACTCGCGGTATGTGGGTAAATGAGGCTTACTTGTATAAAAATATCTGTTAATTTATGTTGTCATACTCCTGCGCACATACTTTTTGGCGATTTTAGGAAGAGGTTCAATAACTGGAAATGTTTTAAAAATCAAGCAGTGGCCTTTTAGATAGCCAGCAAAACTTGTTCACGATATTTTGCTGTTATCTACACACACATCTCGCCTTTATCCGCGAAGAAGTAGGCAGAGGTCTAACCAAGGCACCCATTATTCACCAAGTGTATTGTCTGTTTTGTAATAGAGACGAGCAGCGATATTGAAAAAAACCCTATATTACTTTTCCCACCCAGGATTCGAACCCGAAACCTCAGACCAGTAGTTATACCGATACAACCACGCCACCAAGTCTGTCTTTTATTTTAATTTTATTCTCATATCTGAATACAGCATCAATGATATCTCTAATATTATGGAAGTTCATGGATGGCGATGATTATCTACCATCACATCGTCACACATTTGCTCGTTGGCCCCCTCCACGCGGTCCATAAAATACTACCAACTTTGTGGTGACATTTGTTATGACGACAACTATTTTTGCACGAATATTGTTAAGTATGCAATACGGGACACGAGTGAAACAAACGCTGGCTCGTAGCGCACTAATTTATTAGTCCATCGACAAGGACGTGTACGCAGCACGCTATACTTATAACTACATATATAACAAATATCATTTATTACTACTCGATTATACAAATTTTGTTATATTTATAAACCATACTTACATCTATATACTTAGTCTGGCCATAAATACTGTTACACTTAATTATAAAAAAATATTACATTTGAATTTCGAATCTGTCATTTTTATACGATTGTTCATTGTGTTTTCTCATTTTGGCGCCAATACATTGTAAAATATTTTGCGATATTAAAATGGTGTGGGGTGATAAAGAGAACCGAATCGCTGTGATAGCATTACACAAAGTAGGTATGGAGCCAAATGCAATTTTTAAAACTCTCCATACACTTGGTATTAGTAAAATGTTTGTGTACCGGGCTATTAATAGGTACAATGAGACCTCCTCTGTTTGTGACAGAAAAGATCTGGCCGTCCACGTAGTGTTCGTACGAAAAAGGTGGTCAAAGCAGTAAGGGAAAGAATTCGAAGAAATCCTGTCCGAAAGCAAAAGATTTTATCTCGGGAAATGAAGATAGCACCTAGAACCATGTCGCGTATTTTAAAAGATGACTTAGGACTTGCAGCCTATAAGAGACGCACTGGCCATTTCTTAACTGATAATTTAAAGAAGAATAGGGTGGTAAAATCGAAACAACTACTGAAGCGGTACGCAAGGGAGGTCACAGAAAAATTTTGTTTACGGATGAGAAAATTTTTACAATTGAGCAACATTTTAACAAACAAAATGACCGTATTTATGCTCAAAGCTCTAAGGAAGCTTCCCAATTAGTCGACAGAGTGCAACGTGGACATTATCCGACTTCAGTGATGGTTTGGTGGGGTGTTAGCTATGAAGGAGTGACTGAGCCATATTTTTGTGAAAAAGGTATCAAAACATCGGCACAAGTGTATCAAGATACCATTCTTGAGAAGGTAGTTAAGCCCCTTAACATCACCATGTTCAATAACCAAGTATGGTCCTTCCAGCAAGACTCGGCGCCGGGTCATAAAGCTCGGTCCACGCAGTCTTGGTTGGAATCGAACGTTTCGGACTTCATCAGAGCTGAAGACTGGCCGTCGTCTAGTCCCGATCTTAATCCGCTGGATTATGATTTGTGGTCAGTTTTAGAGAGTACAGCTTGCTCTAAACGCCATGATAATTTGGAGTCCCTAAAACAATCTATACGATTGGCAGTGAAGAATTTTCCCATGGAAAGAGTGCGTGCTTCTATTGATAACTGGCCTCATCGTTTAAAGGACTGTATTGCAGCCAATGGAGACCACTTCGAATAAGCTTTTTATATTTTTAATTGTTTTATATTTATGTATTAAACTGACACACTGTAAAAGTAATAAATGTTATTTGCAGTTAACAATTTTCTTTTTTCTTTATTACAATATTTATGGCAAGACTAGGTATATAAAAATGAATCCCTATTTCCCTTGGTTACGCCATCACGCGTGAACGGCTGGACCGATTTCACTATTTTTTTTGTTGTGTTTGTTATTGTCAGAAGGTTATTATAAAATAAAAATTCAAAAAATTGCGCGGAGAATAAGAAAATTTAAGAAAACTTAACGAAAATATTAATTTTATATTACTGTCAATTGTTTGAAATAACCAATGACTAAATATAAAGAGGACAGGCCTCAAAAGTTAGCTATATGAATAAGTTATATTTATGTTAGGGAAATCGACGCAGAATTGTCAATATATATGTCTATCTCTTTTACTCAAAGCTTATTTGGAACGCAACAAAAAAGACAAAAATAATTGCTTTCTTCGCATATGGCACTATTTCGTTTACTTCAACACACTGGGACCGCCTTGCGGCAGAAACGCCATTTTATGCTGGCCAGTCGGCAAGTACATGTAGTGTCAGACGATGTAAACAAATCTTCATAAATATTGAATTTAAAGTAATATAATCATATTCTCAATTGTTCAGTGTGTTTATTAGTGTATTTGTTAAGTTTCGAAAATGACTCAGTGTTGTGTGAAAGGATGCAAATCGAATTCACGCAAGAAAGACCCCGAAATATATTTTCATAGGTTAGTAACTGTTTTTACCGAAAATTAGCAAATATCTTTGTATAATTACTTTTTGGATGTGTTTTTATCAATTAAAATGATATGTGGATCTGGTTTGTTAAGCTTTGGACCCTTTTAGGCGTGATTTATACACATTAAAATCATTATGTTTGTTTACACACGAGCTTAGGGATGGGTGGGTGGATTTGTTTAGAAATTATTGATATCGATATTTTAACAGACGCCCGTTTATCAGTTACGGTTTTTGTCTTTGAAAGAATGTTAGAGCACACATCAATATTGTATTATTCAGAAGGACAAACTAAGTGAAATTAGAATATTTTTTAAGATAACCAAAAAATTTAAAAACCAAGGCAAAATGAATTGAGAATATTGAGCGACGTGATTGGAATCCTACACCAAATACATATTTCTTTACATTTTGAGAAGATATGCATAAACCACACGTTTAATTAACGCGAGTAAAGATAACTGTTTTCCAACAATATTCCCGATAAGTAAAATAGTAATGATTATTATACTTCACCTAATAGTAATATTACTTTAATATATTGCTATGAATAAAATTAGAATTGTTACATAAAAGAATAGATAAACATAAAAGAAACAACATAAAGATGAAATGTAAGATATATTTTTACAATTGGCGGTCTTATGTTTCGAGCAACCTTTGCATGCACGGAAATAGATACATAATCATATTGTTGTTATTGCAAATAATTATTATAATTGATTATCTTAACCACCATTTTTACGGTCATTGATTTTAGTTTGCTGAACCATAGTTATGTTTCTCGATCAAAGAGCATAATAATAAAATAAAATAAAACCAACCAAATAATTGCTGGCTACGCTATCTTATTCCATTTATCATGTATTAAATAAATATCTTAATCTGTAACTTAAATTTTTAGCAAGGAATAGTGCAACATACAAATATAGATCAAACACAACTGGATGTTTGTCACAACAGGTACTGCTTTGTTTAACAATTGTTACTTATAAATCAGTTTCAGTTTGTTTGTTTACATTATGATTTGTTATATTTATATTATGGTAGTTCCTAACCCCTTTCGTATTTGATCTTTTTGGGGCTTGTTTGTCTCTCTTAATTCTTCGATGTCGATACAAAATTTTCGGTACTAGCATATCACTATTGTAAGGGGCGGAGTCGGCACCATTTTGTTCATGAAATGTGCCGCATGTCACGTGACCATATTACCCATCCTCTATACTTCTTTTATCATTGGAAATAACTATTAGCGATTGACAGAATGCGCGCTGCAAATTCATAGTTACCACCGGACAACGTCTGTCGGGTCAGCTAGTTCATAATAAATTTTACTATACATACTTCCTCAAGCATGTTGCAAAAAGATTGCCTCCCTAATCCCTTTTCAAACAGTGGCGTAAAATCCTAGAACTGATAAAAACAACACTACATAAACATCTTAACTCCATCCTTAATAAAATCCTTCCAAATTCAATCACAATAAAGTTCACGGACTATCAAACCTAGAGGTCAATGCCTGGGGCCCAAAGATAAGGCATATGTCCCGTAACGTCTTGCGGTCAATAATTCAATGTTTGTGGCTGTAACGTTTGAACCAACGTTGGAGCCAATGCAATTATTAGCTTCGTAGCTGTAATTGAAAACAGATTTATTTGTTGTATTTTTAGTGTTCTGATTGCTCTTTTAATAGGTATATAGCACTGTACATTGTGTAATGCACTGTATATTTTGTAATTAAATGAAAAATGATTAGTGCATTGGTGACAATAAAACTAATGAAATTAACTTACAACTGAAGTAAATATAAATTATCAAATAAATGTATAACTCATATCTAAATAGATAGGGTTGCAACAAACATGCTTCAAATATATTCGATCGATAATATGTAATAATCATATTATCAGTTTCATTACTATTTACATTGAATCCATATTTTTTATGAGTGTTATTTAATTTAAGTCTAATTAATACTAAAGTCAGCTATTTCGAAGAAGGCCGTAAGAGATACGATACGGAAAATGGCAACAGGAAGATCTTAAATAATTAAGATGAATTAACTACCTTACTGCCATTTTGTGTATAAAAATCTACTTAATTAAAACCGTCGACGTGGCGACTTATATAAGAGACTGAGCAGTTCACTCGCCTATAAAAACCCAGACAAATATACCATGATACCATGTATATTATACCATTTTATATACATACATAATATCACATCATTCCCCTTTACAGTTGTAGGTAGAGAACACATATCATTATGATGTTTACGCGAATGCTAGACATGAAAATTAAACTATTTCGCGGATTTTCTCGCGGTATTCATATGTGAATATTTTCTACGTTTCGAAGACTACAGCCTTCGTGGTCACGGGGCGGACGTATCATCAGCTATGTAAGGTTCCTTGTCATAATGGTAGAGTCTATTGCAAATTTCGTATACTACACTACAGACTCCAGGAGGATGCTGAGTAGCAATATTGCAGTATACAAGTTTATATGACTTAACACTTCACATGCATGCCGAAATTACAGGGATGGCAAACCTTTTTAGTTAACGTATAAGATCATTTTTACTTTGCGGTACTAAATGAAACTACATATCAGTCTTTACCTTGAACATTGTGCCAAAAATAATCCATGAATAACAATTCTTTTCGCCACAAATGTTTTATTTTTATCATTTCGTAGTTTAGAGCGAATATTGTGTTTAAGTATAGTTCTGACTGAAAATATTATACAGCTCTAATAAATTCTCTTCGTATACTAGTGGCCTTAGGGCATGTAATATTAAAACTACTCTTTATTAATATTTATTTTATTAATACTTACACTTTTTTTTACATTTATACTTAGAATAACTTATACTAAAGTGTTATTTTTAAGACAAGTATATGGTTTCATGAATGTGTGTGTAAAAAGCCACTAATGTCCGTAACGCGTTTCAGGTCTGGTGTTAGCTACTTAAAATACTTTTTTTAATTCTCAACTATATTTCTTCTCGCATAAAGTCTCATTTATTATTGTCGTGCCCGTTTTCTGTTTTGTGTTACCTCTACCACGCAATTGTTTCGCAATCCCAGCCCTACGCCTTTCTCCGACGCTACATGAAGCCTCCACTTGAAGTCTTCAAGAGTGTTAAAAGGGTTTTATGGAGCGTGCTACGTCCTCAATGTGTCGCGAGCGTACTAAATATAAAACTGGATGTATTTGAAACGCTTTACCATTGGTAAGCAAGGTGAGGTTTGTCGCATGATGATAAGTGATGATGGTAAATTGACGGTCCCTACATAAAGTATCTAATCTGCAAAATTGCATTTTGCAGGTTCAATATTTTATGTAGGAACCGTCGAATATACGTCGCTTATTTAGTGTGATATTACCATGGCGATAAGCACTTCGATCCTTATTATCTTAAATAAATGCAGTTCATTTTAATAAGGACTGTTTAAATATCGACGGTCTCTATGCAAAGTATTGAATCGATTAGATACTTTATGTAGGGACCGTCGAAATAGAGTGGGGTCCAATGTGTCTAACGAGAGACGATTACCCCTCGACAGTCGACACAATTATGCAGGCCTGTTGGAACTACACCTGATGGTAATGGAGTAGTCCAGGTAGTGTTGACTGACGAGAGATGATTACTCCTCGTCAATCGACACAATTATGCAGGCCTGTTGGTACTACACCTGATGGTAAGTGGAGTAGTCCAGATAGTGTTGACTGACGGGACATGTTTACTCCTCGGCAGTCGACACAATTATGCAGGCCTATTGGAACTACACCTGATGGTAATGGAGTAGTCCAGACAGTGTTGACTGACGGGAGATGTTTGTGTCTCGCCAGTAGATGCAATTATGCCGGCTTGGCATATATACACGTTGTTCCCGGAACGCGACACACGTGGGCCTTTATGGCGGGTTTTAACACCTTGTACAGTGTTCGCTATCTGGGTGGATATAAAATATATCCTACCACCAACAACTAAATGAATTTGGTTAAGAGACCTTGACCTAAGTTAACATAACCTCTTTTACCTTAGTAATTTGCTCCCGAAGAATATTATAACTTTTGTATTTTTAAAAAACAAGTTACTGCTTTTACTACTAAAATCCATTTGCAAAACCATTTGTATTTATATTTATTAAATGAATAGTCGTAATAGCGGAGTTTTGCGTCGGTTACGCTACACTGATCTTTCGGAGATCTTGTTTAAGACATTACGTTAGTAATTAGTTTGTAATAAATGGATTTGTAGATGATATTTGTAAATATTCTGTAGACTTGGAAACAGTGGTTTATTATAAAATGTTTTGAATAAAGATATATCCTAACCACACACCTATGACTATTCTAAAGTTATGTCTGTATTCTATGTGAATAATCGCTGGCTTTAACGGTGAAGAAAAACATCATGAGGAAACCTGCATATCTGTCACAAAGAAAAACAAACATAATTTTATAAAAGTCAGAAGTGTGTGCCCTTGGGATTTGAACCTGCGAACATTCGTCTCGGCCGTCCCTTCCACAACCGACTAGGCTATTACGGCTTTTTAGTGGGTTAATCCTCGCTTAATTTTCAAGGGTTACTAGTGCCTAAATCGCACACTCGAAAGACCTGTGTTTGTATAAGACGACCCTTGCCAGGCTAACAATCATTCAGGTTAAAAAAAAAACAATTCTCTGGTCCCCTCACAATGGTTTCCTTTAAAATTTATATCGCGAAAGCTCGACTTGCCCACATTCGCTTACTGATCTCTATCGGAGCGATTTCAGGAATTATTTTAGTACTTTCAAAACATTCTAGACCACTGTTACTCTTCGATGAATATTTAGGTCTGTTTTCAGTTCAGTGGTTCTCAATATTTGATTCGACCTGAAACCAATGTACGAGCTAATGGATTATATATTTAACTTCCATCCAACATCTATGTTTAGCATAAAACAAAACCTTTCTTCATTAGCGGCTAATGGAAAATATAATTTTTATATCCACATGCAATTCCGTGGTAGATTTAAATTTAAAAAACACGATTTGTGCATTTCACGGCATTTAGTGTTTGGATCAGGACTATGTAAAAATATGACGTAATTCTCAAATTAATATATCACTAATGTTTATTGAAGGAAATGGTAATAAAATTAATAATAACACAAAAAAATGATAAATAAAAAAATTACAAAAAAATAGTTAAATAAAATATTCATCACCAGAAATATTTGCTTTTCCAATTCAAACCTAAACCCTTATCCTCTATCTTTAATTAAACATAACGCCCCAATTATAAGCACATTTGAACAAAACATTAAACTAAATCAAATCAGTCACCCGTGAAATTGCATAAAGCAACTCGCTACGTTTAATTTAAGCGAAGGTTTTAGGGGGCGTGTGTGTGTCAAAGTGACTCCGAAATGGTTTGCAGACCTCGCAACGTATATTACTTGCATATTTATACAGACTTCTCGATTACTATTTCGGTAGAAATGTAAAGTAAGTAATGTGTCCACCACGAAGTCGCCAATAATGCGTCGACGAAGGCTACCGTCGTCTTAATGACTTTGGTCAAAAGCCGTCAAATGCGTCAATGTAGGCTACCATGGGGTTTGAAGCCAGAAACCCTGACATACCCACCTTAGCGTTTGGACAGTGCGGGATTACTGACATACCCCCCTCGACTTAATAAATTTGGTACCGAAGGCCGTCAAATGCGTCAATGTAGGCTACCATGGGGTTTGAAGCCAGAAACCCTGACATACCCACCTTAGCGTTTGGACAGTGCGGGATTACCGACATACCCGCCTCGGCTTAATGACTTTGGTCAAAAGCCGTCAAATGCGTCAATGTAGGCTACCATGGGGTTTGAAGCCAGAAACCCTGACATACCCACCTTAGCGTTTGGACAGTGCGGGATTACCGACATACCCGCCTCGGCTTAATGACTTTGGTCAAAAGCCGTCAAATGCGTCAATGTAGGCTACCATGGGGTTTGAAGCCAGAAACCCTGACATACCCACCTCGGCTTTGGACTGACGCGGGATCTTAACGCGATTACCTCGCGAAGGGGGCGCAGGGGTTACACTTTGAGAACCTTTGTCTCTCCATCACATAATGGATTCGATTTCTCGTTCTGCAGTTTAAGTGTACTTAAAGTTTGGATTCAATTCGAGTGGAACTGTATAATAGATATTGATGTTTCCTTTTAGTACTTCTAGTTTGTTGTATCTATTAGTATATCGGATAGTGTTTTAAGTAGTTAGGACTTACGACTGAAGATTTCTGTAAAATATGTGTTGAGGTCTCGGGTTCTATTCCCAGCTCGGGTTGTGGTGTGATGGGATATTATGTTCAGTGTCAGATGTCTAGAATGTGCCTGATATATGGCAGCTGGTGAAATTAAGGTGTGATATCATCCTTGCTTTTTTATGAGAACGGCAATACTCTGCACCTGATGATAAGTGAAGTGCGGTCCAGAATGTCGACTAATAAGAGACGATTATCCCTCGACAGTCGACACAATTATGCCGGCCTGTTGGAACCAGATTTATACAAGTTGACTTCGGAACGCGACACTTACGTGGGCCACTATGACGGGTATTAACACCTTGTGTACGATGATCGCTATCCGGGCGGATATAAAATATACCACCAGCAATATGTTGAAAAGAATTGTGGTATTTCATGCCGTGTGTTCGTCTCACAACTTACATAAAAATGATGTATTGAAATACGTCAAGTAAAAAACACATTAATAAAGCAACGCAATAAAACCATATATATGCGTAAAACTCATATCGTATAAAAATAAATAGCGCGTTACGTTAGCCGTGATTGATGACGTCACACCGGCGTTTCCGCTACCTGTTATCGTGAATATTATGTAGGTTGTTTGGTAAACATATCACCCTGTGTCATATTAGGTTTTATTGAACTTTGATGCTCCACCCTGTATATTTACGTATGTTTCGATATTTGATGTTTGCGTTACTTGTGAACTCGTAATGGGTTTTGTAAAGGTTTTGAATACGACGCGTATTTATTTTTAATCGACTTCAAAAATAGGAGGTGATTTTCAATTAAATTTTTTTATGTTTATACCTTAGAACTTTTCACTGGGTGAACTGATTTTGATGATTCTAGTTTTATTTGAAAGCCGATGCTTCCCGTGTGGTCCCATATAAATTATTGTTGGACCCTTGACTTCGGAGATACTTCAGAAAACTCTTAAGATGATGTCATCAACGTATACTGATTTTTATTAACACAAAAAAGGAAAAAATATTTTTTCACAAAAATGCCTACACACCCCATTCAAAAGCAACTAAAAATAAAAAACAAATTAATATTAAATTTATATAACAGTTAAATATTATACAGAAATTAAATTTCAAAATGATTGTTAATCTCTATGGATTCTGAAGTACCTACAATAGCATAAAAAGCCAATAGACTTAAGCGAATTTTTTTAGATTTTTTACTAAGTAAAATACAGAAAAACGTGCTAATTTTAAATATGTATGAAACTTAGAGTCGCAAAAATCGTCGATATATTGTATTTTAAATCGATTTATCCAAACTATTTCAAATATTTAATAGCTTCGACAAGATCCTAGACGAATAGCTAACGTGGAATACAATCCCATCAAATACCTACTAATAGGTAGGTACCCTACGTACATTTATATGAAAGGACTGTCAAACAAAACAATAAAGGTGAAGTCACGCCCTTTAACTACTAATTTATAAGGATAAAGGTCAAAAGTTGACAAAGGCAGAATAATTGGACCTTAAAAGCTCTCCGATCCATTTAGCACTTTCAAAATTCAATGAATTTTACCACTTTTCAGGTGATTTCATTAACAAAATGTAAATGAATTTTCTGCCTATAGTATTAACACACTCAAACATATGCCTTTTATCGCCGCAGGGGTAGGCAGGGATGCAAGTAATGCACCCACTTTCCGCCGTGTGTTCCCATGATGTGATAGGGGGCGAGCCTATCACCATATCGGGCACAAATTCTAAACTCTGGACTTATACTGAGTAGAAACATTCAATATCACTCTGTCCCAGATATCGAACCTAAACCTCAGCACTGGAGTCGTACCGTAATACAACTACCCCACCGAAGTAGTCCTGTGATATTAAAGGTAAAAAGGATCAAATCAGCTGAAAGGGCATAAATTCAGTTCCTGGACAACAAAATTTGCCAATAACTGGCAAAAGTTTCTAGTTAATAAACTTTTTTTTACTCGACTGCGTCGTAGCGAGGTTACATCAATATTTCAAGGAAACATTTTTCGCGCTGTCAATGTCTCAAAATCCTAATCATTGTACATTCGAGGCCTACAACGTACCCGAATTCTACAGAGTAGAGCTATTTATAAATCAACGATCCATACGTGTCGATATTTAAACGGTCCTTATTGAAATGAACTGTATTTATTTAAGAGCGTTTACGTGCCGCGCGTGAAGTCAACTATAGGTAATTCTTCGCAAAATTCACTCACACAGAGCCGTTGCGTAGCTGTGTGCGTAGAGTTAGCGCGTCGGCTATCTTTATAGTCAGACCAACCAATTTTGATCTTTTCGCTTTAATTATCTAATTGGAATGTAACTTATGATTTATGAATTTATGATAGATGAAGAATTCTATTATTAAATATATAAGAATTCATCATGAAATAGTTTATATGTATCATTTTGTAATTATAAAAAATAAACATTTTTAACAAATTTTAACGGCAATTTTACAAATTGTTATTTTCACTTTAGAAAGTACCCTTTAGTAAAGTGGAGCTCATCATGAAGCCGAAAGATAGGCACCAGAACTCCGTAATCAGACAATAAATCAGGAAAATTACTGTGCTACGATGTTTATAATGGACCACATAATTACTCCATAGATCTGCATTTTTAATATTTAGCGTATTGAAAGTTTAAATTAAGTCATTAGAAATTACATATTGGAATTTATATTTTGAGTCAGAAGGTGTATGTAATGAGATGTCATTTTTAGGTGTATAACTAAAAAGTGAGAAATAAAAGACTTCTTTTTCGGAAGTTGGTTATATTTTTTGGATAGTTTTTTTAATAGGTATTGCTTCTCAGTGACATCGATCATCAATCGATCGATTGTACATCCATGTATAACAATTTACCAGTTTTATATCCATAGTTTTGCATAATATTTGCGACACACGACGAAGCAAAATAGTTGGTTCTGTACTTTTTTGACCAACAGCAGTCAGCTTTGACTGTAAGTATGGGAATACCGTCTTTACATCGCCACAGGCAACATCTTTATCAGTTTCTTCCCTAGCGGCCTCTTGCATCCTGTCCTCTGCAGCTAATTTCAATCATTTAGCTAACTCGTCGTAACATTTCATGTAAACATTTTGCGTTAATATTGGTAAATCTATGGAAGCTAACTGTTCGTTTAAATTTGATCTAACAACTTCAGTCATCATAGCTCCATTTACAGTTCCACGATATACGTCCATACTATCAGTATATCTCTTAGCGCTTAAATAGCTTAAATTCCATATTGCACATATTACACTTCATTAAAAATGTTGACTGCAAGCAAACATTCTCTTTCAATAGTTGTAAATGTTCGATACTACAACCTGTTGCTCTGTTGTGTGTCTGTGTACAACTTTACTTATTTATTCCTAACTCTTTTCTTTGCCATAGAACTTACCAAATTTAACTTATCGAATGTTATGCAGGTAGAAAAGGTATGAGTTACCATTTCGGGATAAAGGAGATATAAACATATTTGTAGGCAAAACAATTTGCTACAAATTATGACTTTACAAAATTTATGTAAGACGCATAGTTTCTGAGATATCGCGAAAAAGTGTTTTCACCCCTTTTCCATGATGGCGGCCAGGGGACAAGAGGGGCGACCTCACAAACTTGAGATTAAGCTTCTATTGACCCCCACACATGTTCTAAAAATAAAATTGGGTCCTCTAAAAATACAAAGCTCATGTAACATTTCAATGGGCTAATTGTTTTAGCTTAAGGTTCCATTTTTTTCCTTCGAGTAACTATGCTCAAGTGTTTAATGAGTAAAAAGCAACAACCATAACTACAGACGCATGTTATAACATTAGTACATCAATCTTTTTAGCTTTTGCTTTAGCCGAAGTTTCAGCGTTGTTACGTTTCCTTTTCTTGCCTAGAAATAGCTTTACTTCCCATTGTGTCTGAAACATAATAATATAATAATAATTTATAGTAACTACTAAAATTATTGTCAATCATTAAAGAAAAAATATTTTACTTACTAAAGTACTAAGATGTGGCAATCACTGTATACACGTGACTATTTTTTCTACGCACAGCAAAGTCCAACTGGAGTCTCGCCGGAGCGACGAGCGATACGTCCTCTCTCTAGAAAGCCTCAAGGCGGACTAATTTGAAACGATTTGCGCGTTGCGTTTTATAGTGGTATTTAAAATATTTATAGAAAAATAACAGAACTATTTTTGTAGAATTTTTAAATTGTATGATTTTGAGGAGATGTTAAAAAAAATCATTTAAGTGACCAACATTTCTGAAATTTTCGAATTCTTTGAATTTTTATTTCTCATGAATTAAACATAAAAAGATATTTTTTCTCTACTAACTTTTTTCTTCAGGATCTTTTTAGTTAGATAAAAATAACATATTGTTATGTTCCTTAGTGGTTTAAGGTATTTTGAGCTTCGAAATAGACGTTCGAAGCGCAAATTTGAAAACCTCTGTTCAGTAATAATTAAACAATTTACAAATACTCAATAAATCTAAAAATTTTCTCTACTAACTTTTTAGACAACAAAATTTTCTATAATAATTACTAATTCATATGTTTTTAAAATAATGTTTTGATGGATATTATCTCCTTCGAAAAGTGCTGTTTTTGAGACATACGGCGCGCGGATGCGTAAACGCTCTTAAGACAATAAGGATCGAAGTGCTTATCGCCATGGTAATTAACACTAAACAAGCAATGTTTATTCCACGGTCACTATGTAAAGTATTGCATCTACAAAATGCAATTTTGCAGATGCAATACTTCATGGACAAATCGAAACAGCACTTGGTATTGACGAATTAAACTGGATAGAAACTCCAACCGAAGCACTATTGAGCGGGGCTTTTATAAGCATTGGTACTTGATGTAGACGACTTAACATGGATGGACCTCTCCCCAGCAAGGCGATTCTTACGCGCTCGGTCTCCACACGAATACACGTCTATGCACAAGGCGACATTTGTCGCAGCCCTAACACTTAAGTGTGTACACCTCATGGTAGGAAATACACTGAGCCTACAAGGGCTTGCGAACATTTCCCTATCTCCTCATCTACAGTTTTCTCTTCCAACTCCCTATGGGATCCTGCAGTCGCTAAACAGGGCTACCAGTACCCTATTTATAGGTTTCTCCCAATGTAGCAGGAACACTTTCTTTCACATAACACGCAAATAATCTTCGTCTTCAAGGGTGAACCCAGGGCGCTCGTTTGTCTCAACCCTAGAAACCGTTTCAGGTGAGCAGAAGCAGGCTACCGCAGGTTGTAGTCGATATGATGGCATTAAATTGGTTGCAACCCGAGCCAGATGGGATTTACATGACATCTGGGTTGTAAGGCCGGTGAGTCCGGCATAACCATTCTTCCACCCCATGGTTTTAGAAGAAGGAAAAAAAAGACTGCTCATTCATCTCTACCATCTATACTTATAATAAATCTGTAGAGAGGTCAATTCTGTACATGAAATATATTTCCAAAATAACTATCAGGGGTGATTAGGGATCGATACTGATGCCAAAATGCAATTGGTAAAATTTTTGTCTGTCTGTCTGTCTGTATAACCCTTATAGAAACAAAAACTACTCGAC
>NW_023593101.1:0-8431 GCF_014839805.1 Manduca sexta
TGTAAGGAAAACCAAGCCTCTTGAATGGAAAGTCCATTATTTTACTATTACTGTTAAAAGTACTAACAATACATACTAATTATGAACTTTTAGGCTTCCAATTCTATTCTGTTCAAAACCTGTTAAGGACCATTATTCTTTAATAAAAATTAACAAATCTTACTACATACAAATATTTTAAATAGGAAAGATTGAGGAATGTTTGTTTTAACACAGGAACAACCAAATGGATTTAAATGAAATTTTACACATAGATAAACCTTGTCCTGAGTAACACATAGGCTACTTTTTATCCTGGTAAATCACTCCCATTGTAAATAACGATATTTTAAAACAGATGATGCATGTGTTCTACATTATTGTAACGACTTTTGTAGCAAGAAAATTTTTATGTGAGAGAAGCTGTGACGGTTGTTTGTATCTCATTAGCCTTATTAAGGTAGCCTTCTCCACCTTAATACTTTAGTATAAAAGGCTTTCCTCCATGCATTAACTCAATTGTCAATCCTCTATAAGTTACCAAATAAAAAATCAGTGTGATTCTTGAACCATTCTCTCAAAATTCATCAACACATCTAAAATTCCCTTCATATTGTTTTTAATGATCTGTGTGTTAGCTAAGACATATTGATACTTGCAGAATTTGATAAAAATTCATTGCTTTATGCATTTACTTCTATCGAACTTACAAACAATAATGTTTGCATTTTATAATACCTACCTGTTCATTTCACATAGCAGTTGACTCGTGATTCCACTAACAATAGTGTAATGGAGTCAATAGGCCACTGTTAAATTCCAAGGATGATATTAATAAGGCTTTCTCAAGCTTGAATGTACATATAAGATCCATATACAGGGTTATATTGACAAAGCGTTAATAAATGAAACGATGTAAGTAATTCTTGAAAAAAAAACAATTTATCTTATGTTATTCGAACCAGAGATGTAAAATAAAAAAGTGTAAAGTTTCAAGCAGAACAAATATTAATAACAGCCCTAAAACAACAACTAGTTTATGAAGATAATGAGTTGTAGCGGCAAAATTATACTTTCAGTCACAAATACATTTAGACACACTATATTTGCACTTACAATAATATATAAATAATATCAGCACTGTATTATATGCTGTCCCACTGTTGGGCACGGACCTCCTCTACTACTGAGAGAGGCCTAGTGCGGTTGGTAGACTTCACACACCCTCGAAAATTCCTAATACAGAAATTCTCAGGTATGCAGGTTACCTCATGATGTTTTCCTTCACCGTTTAAGCAAGCGATAATTCACAAAGAATACACACATGATTTGCACTTACAAAATGATCAATAAATCATAAATTCCAATCCAGTGTATTTTTATTAATGGATGATTTTGGCAGTGTTAATAGACGTAAAGACTATGTGGTTTAATTTAGTAATGCAATGTACGAAACGGCCCTGTATAAAATATGTAGTCAATTACTTAAGTAGCTGAAAATATTCAAAACTTCGAATCGCCTATACACGTAAATGAAACTTTTTTTTGTAATGTAAATCCCTTTTTTTTTACTATGAACAAAAAAAATATTACTAAAAAGTGTACTTATATGCAATTTGAAGTTTTGAATTTTTCAAGCTACATATGCATGACTGTATAGTTTCAACTCCAGTTATTATTAGAGGTGAAATTATAATTAATTTATGAGCAATGGATAAAGGACATTTAAAACTAAAAGGTACAAGTCTTGTGTCATTGGTAATAATAAAAACACAAATTATAACATATGCCCCAAAACCAATATTTACCGATCAAACAACTTATCTCACACCTTGCAATTTGCAATATAGAATATATTCAGAACTTTTGTGACATGTTATGCATTCACAAATAAGGAAAATAAAATTGTTCTTTATTTAATAGATAGCATAATATTATAAATTTCAGTTCCTTGTTCTTATTTACATAGTTTGTGTTATTTACTAAGTTACTATCTGAATTATATTAATTTTAAATCATTTAACAAAAATCTCTCCGGACTGCTACTGAGTAGAAAACCCAATATCACTTTGCCTGACCTGGGGATATTACCCGAGACCTCAACACTGCAGTCGTACCGTAATACAACTGCGCCACCGAGGCAGTCCTATTAAATCATATTAACCCTACTGTAACCCATTCGACCGCACTTAACGGAGACGCGTTGAGTTCTAACAGATCCAGAGGATGTTATAACTGGCCATTTGTTGCAAGCACGAACATCTAAAGCTCATACACTCCACAAGACCGCAGTTCCGTCCTCGCCGCGTTCCCCGTCCCCCCGACCCTTCTGATAGTTCCGGCCCGCGTGCCGATGACGGTAATAACGGTATTAGTTAGATTGTAGGGCGCTTCTCGTCCACGCGAACCCATATACGCTGATGTCCCATCCTCCAAGTGATCGTGCTAAGCCGAGGTTTGTGACCCGTTATTGGGAGCTCTCAGCATGGTCACTTATTTTTTCATGGGTTTCGAGTGCCTTAAGCACTCACCCGAAAGTCCGGTTTTTGTATAAGCCAGCCCTGCCAGGCTAATAAACATAGTCAGAAAAAAAATGAACAATTTCATAAAACCTTTAGAAAAAAAAAATAAAATAAATAGCGTTATAATGTTGAAGTAAATTTTTAATTTAGGTACTTACGTGATAATAAAGGTCATTAATTAGTCACGTATTTAAAATATCGTCTTCTACACTGCCGTAGTGGGTTTCCGTGACGTGAAACGATATGGGTTTTCTTTACCAATATATTAATTAGCATAACGTTGACAATCGTGAAACAACAAAAAGAGCGTTATCAATTTTAGTGTTACTTCTAAGTAATTCTCCGTATATGTAAAAAATATACTTTTCAAAAAATAAAAATATAGAGCGATAATAATAACAATGTTATGTAATAACCATAAAGCGAAATAGGTTACCTTAATGGGGTATTCGGGTAAATATTTGTTTTCTTATACGGCCATATTTAACTAGTTTTATTATAATTCATAGTTGTTACTTAGTTAAATACGAATATTTTAGTCGCAAAATACACTTTAGCATAGAAAGGGGTAAAAATATGGTGACCGTTGGGGTATTGTATACAATATTATATGGATTACCCCATAACGGAGTACTACAGAACCCCATACAAAATCTTTGGATTAATATATTGTAGATCTCCACGCAGTGTCACATAAAAGCGATATATTTAGACAGTTCTGAGAACGTAGGAAGGATGCAATACCATGGTTCTAAATGTATAACTTCTATATCTGCTGATAATAGGTGTTACTTAGGGCTCATACGGCTCGGACATGATATTAAAATGTCATATTTTTTGTCTACCCCATGTGACATATGGACCCATTTATTATTTTACTCAAAACAAGATTTATTCATTATTTAATTTTATCATCAAAATTACGGCTTAGAAACAAGCATGATCAACGTGATTTACGAATTAAAAGCTTAAACATAATAATGTATTTTATTTGTTAATCTTAATCATTTTCCCCACCTAGAACCAGAATGGGTGAAGGATTGGCCAGACCCGTCAGTGAAATTGGGCCAAGTGTCAGGAGTAGCGCTGGACAACGAGGGTCGTCTGCTGGTTCACCGCGCGTCCAACGTGTGGGACGCAACGACATTCTCCAACAGGAACGTGTATCAACGCATCGGGGAGCCACCGATACCCCATCACACTATTCTCACGTTCAACGATACGGGAGAACTTGTTGATATGTGGGGTCAGAATTTGTAAGTTTCATGTACTCATTTTTCTGTTGTTTAAACAGTCTGTTATATAGAGTTGTGTAAATATTACATTGTAGTACATGGTATTATAAGACGATTTGGAAAGTATGGACGAAATATAAACAATCGTTTAGTCGCAATTTTCATTTGAGTAAATTGACTACCTCGGTAGCGTATTTGTATTACGTGCGCGGTTTGAAGAGATTCTGAAGTCCTGGGTTCTAATCCTAAGTCGGGCAAAGTGAGACTGTGTTTTTGTGCTCAGTATCAGCCCGGAGTCTGGAATCTATATCCTATCACATCATGGCTTGGCGAAAAGTGGGTGCCCTGGTTGCATCTCTGCCTATCTCTTTAGGGATAAAGGCGTGATGTGTGTCTGAATAAATTGTTTTTCTTTTAGGTTTTACATACCTCATGGCATTACAGTGGACCCTCAGGGAAATGTGTGGGTCACCGATGTGGCTTTACACCAGGTGTTCAAGTTCAAACCCGATCTAAGAGACAAACCGGCCATGGTGTTGGGAGATAAGTAAGTCATGTGTGTTGCTCGTCCAAGCTTTAAGTATATGTTGACCAGCCTTGCTTGTCCTTCTTTTAAAATACTTTCTATTAACTCAGTAGTACTAGTACTAGTTTTATTTATTTATTTATTGCACTTCATACAAAACATGTAAACATACTAATCCTTGTGGGTGGATTGGGAGTGTTTAATCAGACTCCTGCCCCCAAAACGCACCTAAAAGTATAAAAATTTCAAATCCTTGGTCCTTGACAACAGTTTCACGTTCAGAAGTTTATGGATTGATTCTATCTATACTCAAATAGATGTAAGACATAGAAATAAGTACGAGTACCTCATTCAAATGCGAATGTAGCTCTTCTTTTGTTTATAAAAATAATTTTCTCTCATAGGTTCGTGCCAGGCAGGGATGACATGCATTTCTGCAAGCCGAGCGCCGTGGCCGTACTCGCGAATGGCGATTTCTTCGTAGCCGACGGTTACTGCAATCACAGGATACTGAAGTTTTCACCGGAAGGCTCTATCATACTGCAATGGGGACAAGTAAGTTTGTCTATTGTTTTTCATTGACTGTATAGACTAGATTTATATTTGCACAATTTGTATTAGGAGCCATAGTGTAGTTAATAAGGACCCAGACGAACTAGTAAAATTAACATTGTCGAAAATGTAATCATGATTCGCCCTTCTGGTTTTTCTTAAATTTCTCTATTTAACAAAGATTGAACTTTTTAAATGTGTGTAGGAAAAAAATAAGCAGTCTGATTGTTTGCAGTCTATAAAATCATTTGTACTAAGTACAAATAAAAACTCACTTCTCAAATTTGTATATAGGTATTTAGTTAACTCGACTTTGTTTGATTCAAATTTAAGCTATTATAGGCAAAAAAACCATGACTAGTGAGAGCAACCAAATGATTTAGGCAACGGCGACTCCCCGTTCGTGCTGAACGTCCCCACGCGCTGACGCTGGCCGAGGAGCAGCAGGTGGTGTGCGTGGCGGACCGCGAACACGGGCGCGTGCCGTGCTTCCGCGCCGACAACGGCACCTTCGTCCAGCACTACCGCAGCTGGCTCATCGGCAGCAGGCTATTCAGCGTCGCCTACTCTCCTGTTCATGGTTTGTCACGTCACTATTTCAGTAAAAGTGACTTTTAGGTGGTTACTTTATTATTTAACTTCAGAAACGAAATGACGAAATCCAACGAGTATACTTCCAATTTTTTATTGCAAAAGGTGGAGTGTCATACCAGCGATATTAATGTATGACTTAAAATGATTCCTATATTATTCCTTGTAAGAAACATCTTCATCTTAGGTGGACGGCTATACGTCGTGAACGGACCAAATGAGGCAGTTCCAGTACGCGGCTACGTAATAGACTACCAGTCAGGAAAACTTCTGCAGACCTTCGCGCCAAGCCAAGGGTTCGCAAACCCTCACGACATTGTCGTTTCCCCGGACGGATCCAAGGTCTACGTGGCTGAGCTCAACCCCTACAAGGTTTACAAGTTTGTTGATGAAACCCTGAGGAACGAGAGTCGAGTGAATAAGAAGACGAATTCGACGGTCCACGTCAAGCCGACTGCGACAGTCGGTATGTAGCTTTCCATATTCTGCAGATTTTTGTAAGTTCCATTCACTGAATAGTTTTGAAATATTTTGTTTTAAAATAAATATAAACACAGTTTGTTGGGTCTAAGAGAAAATTTGTCTTTAACATTATTGTATTATTTAAAGAAATTGTTTTGAAAAGTCACGGGTTAAATTCACAATTATTGAAAAACATAAATAGCTGGCTAAAGTTAGTAAGTCGGCTAGTCTATAAGTTACATTAATTGTGATTGTTAAGTTTGACAATACTTGTTAATGAAAACACTGGAAATTACAAAAATAATTACCTCATGATATTGAACAGAGCTTAAAATAAGAAAATAAAAACACGAAAAATTTGCTTTCTAACAATCATTCATATTCATATATTATTACACCTGAACAAGTTTTAACTACTCTTACCCTAGCGATATTTATTCTATATATCTATTATCTTACTTGCTATTCTACCTGGTCCACGTTCAAACTCCGCCAAATAGCAATAATAATATGATTAATGCAGAGGTGGCAGGCGTGTCGGTAGCGGGCAGCGGCGGAGAGTGGTGGCGGGGCGCGTTGGGCGGCGCGGGGGGCGCGGCGGTGGCCGCACTGCTGGCGCTCGCCGCGCTGGCGCTGCTGCGCGCGCGCAACAACGGTAGGGCTACGAGGCCGAGCCGCTCGTCACCGACTAGGCTACTGCTTACCAGCTGGCACTGATGCCATTTACCAACAACACGCTTAACAAGACGGGTGGTTATTGCCAATCATATTTTTATGCTGCGCTTGGCAATTTCTATGCACCTTCTATCATTCCATGAGTACATTGGTGGTAGTTATCGTCCCGATAGATTCTGCTCTTAGTATTAAAACGGTAATACATTTCCTCGTGTGTCTATACAAATTATTTAACGAAATTTGATGTGTATGTTATGATGTGATTCCAGTGCTACCTATTAAAATATACGTGCTAACCACATGAATACACAATATTAGTAAAATATTGCACGTCTAAGTATTAAAATTATATTTTACGATTTTTATTATTTAATATATGTCAGGTCCTAATCCCTAAAGTGCTAGGCAGAGGTGCAACCAGGGCACCTACTTTTCGTCGTGTGTGTTCCGTTCTATGATGCGATAGGGAGTGAGCCTATCACCAGCGATCAGCTGAAAAACCTAATATAATTTTGACTAATCCGCGACGTCAGAGCGAGATCATATCGCGCACACAATATAACTAGTCCACTGAGGCAACAATTAGTATTTAGTGTAAATTTTTTTTCAATACTGGCGAAGCATATTTCAATGCAAATTTTATATATAAATACACTGCATAGATACTGCTTAGCATGTAATTATATTTTTGCATTTATAATAATAGTTGTCATGTTATTGCAGTGTGCAAATCAATTATATTATTTTTGACAGCATATAATAATTAAATTAATAGAAAAAGAATTAAAAATTTACTTAAACCGAATAAACTATTTTGTATTAAATTGAAAACACCATATTTTTATGATCTGAATATTGAATATGAATTTATATAGACGATTATTTTGTTTACGTCAAATATATATAACATGTAATTATGGTACTGGGAGGCATAGCACTTCCAAATAAAGATTTTACATCACTTTAATACCTTGGGGTAAGTGCAACATAGTGACGAGTAAACATGATAATAATGTTAAGTTTATATCTAAAGTATTTATAGAATCTTAGAGATATTCACTAGCCTGCTCATTATGTTCTTTTTATAGATCTGAGTTTATCTTTGTTCTTTTTTGTTTTGTTCTGCAACTGTTATTTTCTGTACTTGTTAATTTAAATATTTTTTATTTGTCCTTTTGACTATAGATTCACTAAAATAGATAATTACTTATTATTTATGTAACCAAATAATCAATTTGGTTTGGGGTAACTAGGTTGATTAATGTTAAATATTATAATTTTTTGTATTTATGTTTCGTAAAGCTTCCATTCGTAATATTTGTGTTATAGCAATAGTTAATAAAGTCTATAAAAATCTCTTTGTGATAGTTATAAATTAACAATAAAGACTGTAATCTCTTTATATATTATGAGTTAGGTGGTATGTTGAATTATTTTATATTGAAATAAATTAAAATATTGGTTTCGTGCCCAGTTACCCCATGTCTGAATTTTGGACGCTACGGATATTCCGTAGTTGTCTATGGCCTCTAAAACCCTGTTTTTTATATTCATATACTTAAAAATTTTATTTGCGCTTTCCTGAAATTGTGATTGTGAAAATGTTGTGATGTTATTTAAAACTATTGACATGTAACCAAAATATATTTATTGGAAGCAGCTTGTGTTATTATTTTTGCATGTAACACCCTTTTAGTTCAGCTATTTTACAGCACACTTTTTTCTTACATTTTTTTTATTCAAGCTTCACTGCCTTGTCACACAAGTCTATTGTTAGATCTGTTAATTTGTATTTAAAGTGATTTTCACTATTATATCTAAATTAGATTTTGTATGATATAAGAATATAAAATGAATGACAGAACTCCAAAGTTCCTAGTTGTTTGTAA
>NW_023593102.1:0-1192 GCF_014839805.1 Manduca sexta
AATATTTACATGCCAATGATTTTCTTTTTCGCGCGGAAAAACGCCATATCTTTACTTTACTCTCGATAAGGTATGGTGACCATTTCTTTTTACAATACTTCCTGCGCGAGTGGCACCTGTTCTGTAGGCACCGCATAACTTTACGGTGTTTTTAAGAACGTTGTATGCAATTGAACAAAAGTATATTTTCATGTTAAATTATTAATCTTGTTTTCTTCGTCTATAACCGATGGGGAGTCCTTTTGTGTCCTATTAGCATAGGTTGAGTAATAAAAGAAATGTCAATAAAATATTAAGTTATTCTATATATATATATATATATTTCGTTTTTATATATATATATAAAAACGAATCCCTATTTCCCATGGTCACGGCATTACGCGTGAACGGCTGGACCAATTTCTCAAAAAAAATTGTGTTTGTTATTGTCAGGAAGGATCTTATGAAAGAAAAAAAAATTAAGTAAATTGAGCGGAACGTTAGAAAATTTAAGAAAAGTTAATTTTAACGATTGACAAGAATGCGCGCTGAAAATTCATAGTTAAGACGGGACAACGTCTGTCGGGTCAGCTAGTCCGAAATAAAATACAGTCTAGGATGTTATTGTTTATTGATTTGTTACTGATATTATTTCAACCTTTTATGAGCATTTTACAATTTGGCACGCTCGATTGCCGTATACATTGTATGAATGAAGATGCTTTATCGTGAGAAAAAACTTATTAATACCTTTTAAATATAGTTAAATTATTATTCCATGGGTAACGCGCTATAATAGATTTAAAATGGACCGACAGTAGAATCAGCACAAAATCTTGCTGCAAAGGTAATGTTGGTAAGGTTTTATATTTCCCATTAAATGAAGTTTTTTATACTTCAGGACAAAATAATGAGTCAGTAACAGGTACGGGTAGCCTCTAAAAAGCCAAATTTAAATTCAATCTACGATTGCGCGTGTTAAAATGTCATTATATGGGAATTACAAATACTTTACAATTTGTGCGTCGAGCATAAATCAACACGATAATGATCCGGTAAACTAATATAATAAACCAAAAAAGTTTAGGAGATACTATATAACATAATATTGTAAATTGAAAATTTCTGGATATTGATACATAAGACAATAAAATTTTCAACGCATACTGGCCGAAGACATGGATAAGGTAAAATAAGTAACACATTATTCAGT
>NW_023593103.1:0-5578 GCF_014839805.1 Manduca sexta
TCACCCCCTGATAGTTATTTTGGAAATATATTTCATGTACAGAATTGACCTCTCTACAGATTTATTATAAGTATAGAAGTATAGAAGAAGATAGATATAGATAGATTAGACGACCCGGTGAACTTCGGATCACCTGCAATTCATTTCGATCAGCGATTATCAACCTCTAAATTTCCTATTCATTGTATCAATGGTATTGGCTGGTATATTTTTTTCTAAATGCGGGGAGTGTATTTTCTAAAAACAATTTTTTTTTAGTTTACTTCTAATTTTGCACCTCAACTTAAGCTATTGGAAACAAGCGTGTTTTGGTAAATAAATAAAACCCAAACAATTCCTAATCTATTAGTTACTTTTTAAGCAATTGTTAAGATTCCACAATTAAAAATTAGTATCTGCCGGGACGTTTTCTAGAAATTCCAAGATTGGCATGGAATAGAGGTTGACGCTAGGTACACAAATGACATTGTTTTGTTATAAAATCAACCACGAAGAGACACGTATATAGACAGAAATGGGAGGAAACACTAGTATTAATATATTAGCAAGGTCATTGAGATTAGAGCTCAGAATCATAACTAATGCTTTAGTTATTGTTTTGAGCATTATAGTACCTACTATAAAAATAATGATTATTGCCGCTCCAATCCATCTCTAGTCTATTGTTCACATTTATGCACCATTGCCATCAGAAACAAAATTGCATTCAAAGGATCTAACAATGTAAACACCATAATTGACTACTTAACTCGTCTAAATGTTTATTTTATGGATACTACGAGATTTATTGGAACTATGCATGACGAATATCTGTCAAACACGATATAAATAACAATTGGCGATAACAAAACATAAATAATAAACATCTTGTTCTTCATAAAAAAGTTATTTATATGGATTTCAATTAAGTTTCAAAGATAATTAAATGAACTTATATAAAATTGCTAGGTACAATATTATTATTATAGATCACATAATTATTGTTAAAACAAACAAATTAATAATAATTAAGTACATTTAGTTCTGTCCTTCATTCAGCAAGAAATTCCGCAAAATAACTAAATTGTACTTAAAATAAATTGCTCGCCAGATGAGCTATCTAAGCTAGCTGATAAGGAATGAGCACTTTTTCCCTAAGATATCGACACTATTATCACGTTGTTTTATTTTAGGTGGCTGTTTATTTAAACAAATAGTCATCTAGTGGTCGAAATTCGACCGCCAAATTTAATATTTTGGTAACACATATTTCACATCAATTTAATTATCTAAACTTCTTATACGAACTTTAATTATGCCAAATATAAATTTTATTCTTTACGTATTTAAATATAGATAAATAAAACAACAAAACATACTCAAGATTTTTTATTACCGTAATTAATAAACCCTTTTGAAGAACTCTAAATTCAAATTGCTTGTTTCTATTATATTATAAGCAATCAAAATTAATTGCTTAATATAATTACGTTTTTGTTTCAGCAATGTTTTGCCATCGGTGGAGCCTGGATATCTTTTAAAAATGCTCCCAGAGGAAGCTCCAGAGCAACCAGAACATTGGCATGATGTTGTAAAGGATGTTCATAATACAATATTACCAGGCGTCAGTATCTAATTATAATATGTTATGAATAAAATAAATTGTAATTATAGGTACTTTTAAATAGGTTTACGTTTATGTTTACTTTGTATAGAATTTAATACCATCACAATTGACTAATTTATCAAATTTCTAAATGAAGGTGGTGTTATGTACCATATTTATATAATTCTTTTTGCATTTTAAATTTAATTATTATTATGATTCAAAAAAGAAGTATTAAAACAGCTCTACCATAGTTTTTGTCATCAACGAAGACTGATATACCTAGGTACGATTTTAAACTAATATAAAACAATATTTTTCAGCTTACCCATTGGCAGTCGCCGCAATTTCATGCATTTTATCCAGCAGGCCATTCGTATGCCAGTATTTTAGGCAGTATGCTGAATGATGGCTTGTCTATCATCGGTCTTAGCTGGGTAAGGATTTTGAGCTGACTCATTCTAAGCAGCAATTTCGATACAAAAATATTGAAAAGTACATATCGTTTAGCAAATATTCATTTTAATTTATAATCTTACTAGCTTTTGTTCGCGGCTTCGACCGCGTGAAGGAGTTTTCCGGGATAAAAGTCCCGCTTTATATTTTCCCCGGATAGAAAGTATCATATAACCTTCACAAGGTCTTAAACTATCTCTATAACAAATTTCATAAATACCCGTTGCGTAGATTTTGAGAAAGTCGATAACATACAGACAGAAAAGGAGACTTCGTTTTATAATTTATGTATAGATTTGATGTTCAATCAAAACCAATGGAAAATTGAAATAATATTTTAAGACACTATATCATATATTTTAACACACCCAAATATAAATAAAATATTGCGATATAATGTTATCGTCGTTTGAGGGATGACAAGTTACCCTGATTAAAACCGAGTTCATACCTATTAAGGTCGATTTTGGCCTTAATTTTAGTTTTCTTTAACTCATTTGGATTATATTGCAAAATTAAATGATAACCCTTAAAACTGGAACCTTTAAGTATAGGGGTTAACACGTAAAAGGTTTAACCAACACCAAAGATTAAGGAAAACCAGTTAATGAATCTCTAGTTTGTGGGGGTTTGTAGCTTGCCTACGTATCAAATAACAAACACAATACCCCAATGTAATACACAAAACAAACCTTGACTTAAGTATGTTATTTTGTAAAAATGTATAAACCTTTTATGAATTCTTTAGTAAAGAAAAAAAAACTCAAGTTTGAGAGTTTCAAACACCATGACCACATTGTGCTCCTGACCACAAACATTAGCAATACTGCTCTGAAATGGAGACGATATACGCACAGTGCTTCCACACAAATTAATATACTATAATGTTATTCTGTGTAATTTTACTTGTTAGTACCTACGCAATAAAGTATCACATTTTTGAGACTACATGATATTTACATTATAAATTTTAAAATATCAAATGAACTCCTTTTCTGATTGTTTTATTTTTGAAAAGGTGCCTAAAATTTCAGAAGCAATTCTACATATGAATAATAAAGTTTTTAACAATAACTGCTAACTTACTAAATATTATAAGATATATTAATAAAATCATAATCTATTATCATCAACCGTGTAATTTTTTTACTCGTTTTTAAATGGTTTTATTGTTATATTTTTAGAATGCTAGTCCAGTTTGCACAGAATTAGTAGTGATAACTTTGAAGTGGTTTGGAAAATTACTTGGTCTCCCCGGAGGAGTTTTTGAACTGTTCCTCAGGTCCTGGTGGTGGAGTAATTCAGGTAATTCAAAATAATTACGAAAACCTTCTGTGTTACAAATTGTTATTTAATTTATAATTGTTTTGATTTTTTATACACAGGGCTCAGCAAGCGAATCAACGTTGATTGCATTACTTGTAGCTAAAGACAAAACTATTCGAAGATTAAATATTGTCGACCATATTGATGATGAAGATGAAATTAAGCCAAAATTAGTTGCTTACACATCGGATCAATGTAATTCATCGGTTGAGAAAGCTGGACTTCTAGGCTCAATGAAAATAAAGTTACTCAAAACTGACGCCAATGGAAGACTGCGCGGCGAAACATTAAAGAAAGCTATAGAAGAAGATAAGGCTATGGGTCTGATACCTTGTTTTGTTACCGCTACTCTTGGCACAACTGCAACCTGTGCATTTGATCCTTTGTACGAATTAGGGCCTATCTGTAATAGGGAAAATGTATGGCTTCATGTGGATGCAGCTTACGCAGGGCCTGTATTCATGTGTCCTGAATACAGACATTTAATGAAAGGTATTGAATATGTTAGCTCAATAGTAACAAATCCTCATAAATGGATGCTAGTTAACTTCGATTGTTCCGCTATGTGGCTGAAGGATGGCCGAGATATTAAGCGTGCCTTTGATGTAAAAAGAATTTATTTGGACGATACAGAAAATAATCTAAATATTCCAGATTATAGACACTGGCAAATACCTTTGGGCCGACGATTTCGATCGTTAAAATTATGGACAGTTATGAGAATTCATGGCGCCGAAGGTCTCAGAAAACATATTAGAAGTCAAATTTCGCTAGCATTACATTTCGCGAAGTTAGTTGGTGCGGATGATCGTTTTTTAATAGAACCAGAACCATCCATGGGTCTAGTGTGTTTCCGATTGAAGGATGGAGATAAAACGACGCAACAGTTATTGGAAAACCTAACTAGAAAGAAGAAAATCTTTATGGTGGCTGGTCTATATAGAACTCGATATGTTATCCGATTTGTAGTGTGTTCTGCATTGACAACAAAGGAAGACGTCGAATACAGTTGGGATGTTATTAAAATAGAAACAGACCTTATGTATACAAATTTAATACACACTTTACCCCAGATAAAAACTATGGATGAAATACTTTCAAGAGAAATGTATGAAAAGTTACAATAATAAAGCATAACAACAATGTTGTTTTGTATTATCTTGTATGTACTTAATTATGAATTATCGTTACAAACGGGTACATTGCTAAAATATGTTTAATATTAAATATTTACCTGCAGGACAAATCAAAGACCATATAAATCTATAATCAGGTAATATCAAATAGTTTTACTGTTATCTAATTTTTACTTCACCTTCACCACATGTTATCCTTTTCATGCACGAGTTCTTGTCTTTGCCCTTGTATATAGATGTACTAATAACTAAAGTAGTATTTAAGGGGTAGGGCTACGCGAAGGTCGTTAGATACACGTAGGTCCGCCAGAGTACATAGATACATTTCATATTTATAATTTTCGCCCATTAGCCATGCAGTGGGTCCCTATCGTATAAGCACTGTTGTTGTATATGAAATACTTTGGCAGGGTAGTGCTTTATAATTGAATTGTCAGATAATGTTGCTAACTTGCCACTGTTATTGACGCTTGCAACAAGGCGAGCGAGGTACTTAAATAAATATATTGATACGTCATTTAACAACCTAATTCTCATAACATAGAAACCAAATGTTTTAATGGAAGTTTTATGATTATAATACACCTACCTAGTAAGAAACCGTGTACGCAGTAAGGATTATAATATTATGGTAGTGGTGACGTACAAGCGGTCGGGCATGGGATCAATGCAATTTGTTTTATCGTTATTAAATAAAATATGATGTTCTCCATACAATTATTTTATTTTTCGAATCCTCAAACGTAAATAGAAATCTTAATATTCTATCTGATTGTACCTGAGATTCCAAATTAAAATAAGCTATTTGGCACTTAAAACCGCATAACATTTTACTGAACTAGGAAATCCCTCAACGGACTAGAAATAATAAATTCTATCATATAGTAGGTATATACAGTATAAGTAAGTAATACTGATTAATATTTTATTTTAGATTTTATGCATAATTATTCCGGTACACTTAATTCTTACGCATTGCGTGAGTAATTTTTAAAATCAATATTTGTTCAGATTAAAATAAAAGATGGACCAGTTCTAATTTGCTTAGAAGGACGTCATTCTCAATACGTAACTG
>NW_023593104.1:0-9604 GCF_014839805.1 Manduca sexta
CTCTTACATTAAGAAGGTGGTACATCTTTGATAGATCGGACTGAATGTCTTCTAACGGTAATGATAAATCCTTTGTTAATAAACCTGCAATAACATTCAACTCATCCCGTAATTGTTCAGGGGGTAAAAGATGATAGTTGAATTTTCCTGTATAGACATTTGTGATGGTGTCAATAAGCGTTTCTTGAATGTTTTGGAGATTAGTTAACATGCTGTTGGCAATAATTGATGACACCGTAAATTCTGTCGTACTCGCTACATTTTCAAGTTCAACTCCTTGTGAGTTAAGAGCCTTTTCTAAATTATTTAGATGTTGATTGAAGATTTTATGTTGCTTGTTCATCGTATCCTCGACCCTTTGATTAAGTTAAATTCGGCTTCAACGACTGATGTTTGATTTTTCCACAAAATAACTAAGTTTTTCATTGTCTTTGATGGTCTCAATATCGTTTTATACCGTTCGGCGAATTGTTCGTCCAGTACGCCGAACAGGCTGTGAGCGATATATCCGACACCGTTGATAAGGCCTCGGCGGAGTCGCGTGCGCATACCACTCCGTGTGAACTGCTGACCGAGGAGAATGCTGTTGTAGTGCTCGAGACCGGCTAAGCCGTGATGTAACTGGAGGAGGATGACGTCACATTGTTCTATCCTTTTGTTTGCATTAAAACATATGTTATCCAAATGATTCATGTATTTAGTAAGCAGTTCCGTTCCTTGCCAATATGGATTCATGTCATAATAGATTACGAGTTTCCATTCGTCTCGCTGGAGGCGCATATTTGTGATTTTGTCAAAATAAAACCTCGGCTGGTGTTTAAATTTGATACCTCATATTGGCCATGAACTGAAGTATTTATCAAGATCAACCATAAAAGTATTGAAAATAGAAAATTACTATATTTATACGGGTGTCCAATAGTTGTGGTTCCGCAACTTCTTGACGATGATGCTGAGCATTCTTTTTTCAGTTGATCTTGCTTCGACTGAGTATGATCGGTCTGATCAACGTTGATAGGCAGTTTTGATATTTTAGTAATGGGTCTCTTGATAATACCGTTCTTGGTTTTGATTGAAACTACACGTACGTAACCATCCTTCCGGGATGTAGTTCTATGATTCTACCAAGTGCCCACCTTCCTGCAGGCAGATTGGCATCATGAATGATTACGACGTCATTGATGTTTAAATTTGCTTGAGATTGACGCCACTTGCTTCAGGGCTGAAAGTGAGCATAGGTACTCGATGCGCCATCTCTTCCATATGTCATCAAATATTTTTTGTGTTAATTGCCATCGCGTTCGATGATCTCTTTCGGTTTCCATTATAGTCAACGTAGGGCCGCTTGCTAAGAAGTGTGACGGAGTGAGATAATTCAAATCCTCCGGATCTTCAGTTAGGGTGCATAAGGGTCGCGCATTTAGACAGGCTTCTAGCTGAGCTAACAATGTAGAATATTCTTCAAATGTCAATTTTTGTTCACCGATTACTCGCTTGAGATGATATTTAAGACTCTTCACCGCTGCCTCCCAGAGTCCTCCCGCGCTGGGCCATGAAGGAGCGTTGAAGTGCCACTGGATTTCCATTTCCGTGATGGCTGTGAAAAAGCTACTGTCCAATGTTGATTTTAGGTCTAGATATTCCTGATTTATAGTTCTGCTAGCCCCAACAAAATTTGTTCCGTTATCGCTGTAGATATGACGTGGTGTCCCTCTTCTAGCTGCCATTCTACGTAAAGCAGACAGAAATGATGATGAACTGAGATCTGATACCAATTCTAGATGCACTGCTTTTGTTACCATGCACACAAAGACAGCAATATAGCCTTTCGAAGTTTTAACACCTCGGCCTTTGTTGGATTTGACATCGACGAAACCTGTGTAGTCCACGCCCGTATGATAGAATGGTCTTGTCGGGGTAGTGCGTGCTGCTGGTAGATCACCCATTATTTGATTATGTTTAACCGGATCGTGGCGTTTACACGTTACACATCCACGTAAACGTTTTTTCACAATATTGTTGCCACCTATGATCCAATACTTGTGCCTTAAAAATGCTGATGTTAGTCTAGCGCCACCATGAAAGGTGAGCTTGTGAGACTGGTCAATAAGAAGTTCTGCTAAACGACAATGACCAGGGATGATAATTGGATGTTTCATCTCGGGATCTAGATGAGTATTTCTGAGCCTTCCCCGACTCGTAGAATGCTTGTTTTCATCAAAAAAATGGATTTAATTGATTTATTGTACTCTTCGTAGGTAACTTGTTGCTGTCCCGTAGACTGATGATTTCTTTAGCGAAAGTCGCATCTTGTACATTCTTAATAATTATGTTCCTGGATCTTCGTAATTCTGGTATTGATAAAATGATTGTTTGTGTTCTGGCTTGTATTTAAGCCGCAATATCCATGATAATATTCTAATGACTTTGTTAAATGAACTGTATTTTGATAGTAACTGATATATGATACTATTTTCCGTCACGTGCTCGGCGACGTTTACATGTTTTGCTTTTTCACTTCTTGATCCGTGAAGTATTGTTGTTGTATTTCTTTGTAGCAATTGTTCTGTAGCAATGACGGACCCTGCCACCACAAATTATGCTCAATTAATTGTGATGCAGTTATTCCTCGACTAGCACAGTCGGCGGGATTATGTTCAGATTTGATATAGCGCCAACATGATCTTGGCATGATATTGATAATTTCTTGGACCCTATTGGCAACAAAGGTTTTCCATCGTCCAGGGTCCCCACTAAGCCAGCCCAATACTACCATGGAATCGGACCAACCGTATACTTCAGTTTGATAATTACTTAAACATTGCTTGACTTTTGACATCAGTCTTGATAGTAGAAGAGCTCCACTCAGCTCTAATCTTGGCAATGAAATCTTCTTGCCGACTGGAACTAGCCTTGTTTTGGCCACTAATAGGGGTATGCTTATTTTATCCCCATCATTGATTTTGCCGTATATAACGCAGGCATATGCTTTTATTGATGAGTCACAGAATCCATGTAATTCAATTTTGTGGCATTCCTTTGTATAAATCCATCTTGGTATTTGTAATTTGTTGATGTTATTGATATCTTGTTTTACCTTCTCCCATTCTGTTTTGATATTTTCTGGCAACTGATCATCCCAACTGGTGTTAGAGAGCCATACATTTTGGAAAATTATTTTGAGTTTTGTTGATAAAGGTGCAAGCCAGCCTAACGGATCAAATAGCTTAGAGATATCTGATAATAATGATCTTTTTGTGTCTGGTTTTAATGATTGATCTATTTTATATTGGAATGTAAAAACATCTAGATGCGGATTCCAGCAAAGTCCTAGCGTCTTTGTATATTCCGCTTGCTTAAAGTTGAAGCTATCTTGATTGTTTGATTTGTAGCTGTCATCTGATAATTCAGGAATGTTTGATCTCCACTTTCTGAGGTTAAAACCACCTGACTTCAATAGTCTAATAAGGTCGTCATGTAGTTGCTTTGCTGCTTCAATTGAATGTGATCCGTGCAAAAGATCGTCCATATAAAAAGACTGGTCAAGAACATCGGCTGCTTGACTCCCAACGTAATTAGATTTTTCGTCGATTGCTAATTGTTTTAATGTCATCATGGCTAAGAAAGGAGCTGATTTAGTTCCGTACGTTACAGTAGTTAATTGATATTCCTTGATAGGTTCATTTCTAGTGTCACGCCAAATAATTTTTTGAAGTTTTTGATCTTCCTCATGAATCCAAATTTGGCGGAACATTTTCTCAATGTCAGCTGTAAATGCGTATTGATATTGTCTCCACTTAATTATTAGAGACTGTAAATCTTGTTGCAGGTTGGGTCCACACAGCATAACGTCATTTAAGCTGAGTCCAGATGATGTTTTACAGACGCATTGAAAACTACTCTAAATTTTGTTGTTGTTGACTCGGTGCGCTGTACGCTATGATGCGTCATATGGCAGTCGGGTTTCGTGTTACTCGCGGCGAGCTTCATGTGACCTAATGATTGATATTCCTGCATAAATAATTTATAATCTTTTTCCATATTTTCTTGTTGAATAAATTTTCGTTCTAACGTTCGAAATTGGGCGAGAGCCTTTCCCTTTGAACTTCCTAGATCCTTTTCGAAATTGCTCTTCATTGGTAGCCTTACTACGTATCGACCGTCATCTCGTCGAGTAGTGGTCTGCTGGTAGTATTCGATGCACTGCTGGTCTGCCGCCGATATGTGTGATTCTTCAGCAATATCTTCAATCTCCCAAAATTGTTGAATTTTGTCTATGTTATTTAAAACGATATTGCATTGAAGTGTTTTCGCGCTGCCGCTTAAAATCCAACCTAGGCGCGTGTTTTGCGCAATAGGGAAACTTGATCTCCTCTGCATATTCCGTCCAATAAAACTAATGAATAAATATCAGCTCCTAAAAGAAGGTCGACTGGACGACTGATATTAAATTCAGGATCTGCGAGTGTAAGATTATCCAAGAAAGACCAAGCTGGTTTTGTGAATGAGTGACTTGGTAGATTCTTGATTAAATTTTTCATTATGTAAACGTCTGTGTCAAAGTCAAAACTATTGTTCATTGCTGAACATTTGATATGCATTAGTCCTTTGCAGTTACTTTCCTTTGCACCGACTCCAAAGATTACACCTTGGCATTTTTGACGTGGCAGCCCCAACAATTGTGCTCCATTCTCAGTTATGAGTGAAGCTTGCGAGCCTTGATCTAATAAAGCACGCATTTTCAAGTATGATCCATCCGGGGTTTGAACCTTGACCATAGCAGTGGCCAAAAGTATCTCGGGTATGTCTTGCTGTGACACGTGAGTGTTAGTTCGGACCGCTTGCGTGGATTCCGATTTCATAGTGTTCTTTGATGGTACCGCGCTTGAACTTTGATCGGGTTGCACAAACGCGTCATGCAATAGCGTGTTATGCATTTGATTGCACTCACGACAGGTTTTGTTGGAAATGCACTCTTTGCCTTGGTGACAATAGAGACAATTTTGGCATAAATTCAGTTTCGATACGGTTCTGCGTTTATGTACAGGCGACATTTGTAAAAAAATTGTTGACAGTAAAAAATTCCATGATCGTTTGTTTTACAAATAGGACATTTATAAAATTTTGTTAAATGTACATTCTTGGTGTTTCCAAGTTGCAATGTGCTGCGACCTTGTGTCGATGTTGATTGCTTCACATTGATATTGTTTGAATTATGATATTTATGCCCTGGAGTTGGTCGATAATTTTGACCGCTGTTGCGTGTCATAGACTTGTTAATCTGCTTGCGACTTGAAGACTCCAGGGTGGTAAAAGTACTCTCTAGATACGCTAAAAATTCTTGCAAATTTGGTATGTCTCGCGGATTTTTACTGATGCGATATATTCGTTATGGGTTTCTGCATCTAATTTTTGACATAAAAGATGGATGAGTAATGGATCCCATGCGTCTACATCTATTCCTAAGTTTCTGATAGCGTTGAGACTTTCTAGAACAGTGTCATGCATTTTCTTGATGTGATACAATGATGATCTTGGCACGACGGGGATGCTGAGTATGAGTTCTATGAGCGAATTTAAAATTAATCTGTTGTTATTATATCTGCGGTTTAAAATTTCCCAACAGATGGAATAATTGTCTGATGATATTGATAGATGCTGGATGAGCCTCTCGGCTTCCCTCGCACTTTTGATTTGAGAAACTGCATCTTCTGTGCATTTGAAAGAGTAGGATTCTTGTGAATAGATTCCGTGAAAAGATCCTTGAAGGAAGTCCACTGATGATAATTGCCACTGAAGTTTGGCACATCTAACTGTGGGGTTGACTGTTCAGTATGTGTCACAGACCACATCTTTTTGTTGATAGAGGTTATGATGTCTTTATATATTTTTTCATATTTGAAAAAAGTTGCTTCGTACTTCGGGTCCCTACCGCATAATTCGCTGTCCAATTCCCAATGAGCGGAATCTATAGCTGACCAACGAGTTTCGATAGAGCGTAGAAGGTGATCAAACTCCCATTTTTCGGATATTTGCTCGATATTGATATTTGATACGGTGTGTTCAAACGCCTTAAAATTACTGCTTTGCTTGCGCAGCATTTCATCGGTTTTGCTGTTGATGCCACGAGACTGAGCCGATGAACCCTGTCCCAGAGGCGGTTGACCGCTTGGAATGGCCAGCGGTGTAGCTGGTTTGATAAGAGGGGTGGAGGGCCTGCTCTCCTCCCTCGGCTGATAGTTTTCAATAACTCCTCTTATGTTGAGGAACCTATCTTTCGTTAATTCGAATTGGTTTGACGTAAAATAACTATGAGACTTGATACCTAATCCACACAGCTTAACATGATTTGTTTGATATTCGTGCCAGTAACTATCAAGCGTATCGAGGCGACGCTTGATATATTCAGCAGTTTTCCGGTCTGCCCCATCTTTTTTGAAATTTGTATAGGTTTGCTCAATGGCAGCGGAAATTTGCTCTTGAGTTGCTAATAGATCCTCCGTGTTGGACATCTTGATATGTTATAATTTGATGTGATATTAAAAATAGAACAATCTTACTTGAAATATGCTGATATATGATAAGATCCTGGGCTGCTGATTGCTTCCCGGGAACGGCGGTTGATGTTGATAGAAGATGCTTATGATAAATGCTGATATATCCTCTGATAGCACAGTCCACTCACATGTAACACAGAGTCACGTTGCACTGAGTCCACGTTTTCACTGATTCATACACGTGGCTTTTATTTCGGTAAGCCAAAATGCTCGAAGGACCAAAAGTTATGTACGGTGCGCACAGTATCTTTATGATAGAATGATATTATTGTTTGTGAGAATGAGAGAAAGTCCTTTTTTGATAGAATATAGATATATTGAAATACTTTGATATAATGATAATGAGTACGCGCGGAATGATTGATGACCGAATGCGAACTGATTGGACAATATTATGATACTATGACAATTCAAACGGCGTAAAATGCTGATGATACAATTTGTACGTGCTTGCCCGTACAGATATACTTATACGTGTACCAAATTTCTTCCAAATCCATCCACCAGTTTCTGCGTTTGTCTCTAACAAACATCCAAACATTTTTACAAAATTTCACACTCATAATACTTGTAAGATAGATAATAGATACTTGACGTTAATCCAGAATACGATTAAGTGCCTATTTAATAGGAATCATAAACACTACAAACGAAGCACTATGCAGCACACTATTGCGCTCGTCGCTTTGAGACAATACGTCTTATATATGGGCAAGGTATGTACTAAATAGCGAAACGTTCCCCCTGTCTCCTCCCGATCCTCATCATTGTAAACATATATGACTAAATCTCGCTACCACGTCCTTCTAACTGTCATATAAAACATAATCAATGCTGCACGGCAAGAGTAGATAGAGAGCAAGAGAAGGTAGAGAGGAGAAGGTAGAAAGAGTTTTTGGGGTGATGCTCTCTATAGAGCCAATTGACAATGTAAATATAATCGCATTGGGTGTAACTCCTGTAAGATTATATTTAATAAATAAATAAATAAATACTAGATACCTGTCTATGTATACATAGTGGCACACCTTTTCCCTTTTAGAGGGTAGGCAGAGATGCTATCACACCCAGATTTCAGCTATATTATGGTCCATGTAAAACTTACAGGTAATCATCGGATTCACTGGAATAATTGACCATTTTCATGAGGTATTTCGTGACTGCTCGGTTCAGTATACCGTTTGATATGTGACACTCCTTGGGATGGTAAAACTTGTGGTACTTAGCGCGAACCACGCAATCTGCAAAGGGATTATATCTTAGGTAAACCGGCGTTAGTGAAAAATGATTCTAAAGTTAATGCGGATTAGATTTAAATTGCAAATTCCACCAGCCCGCATGTCACAATGACAATATCTAACGATCAGTGAGGTTTTGATAATCACACAGTGGCCTTTATTTCATAATAATATTAGCCCTGTATTATATGGGGCCCAATTATGCGTCCAGGCCTCTTCTACTACTGAGAGGGATTAGGCCGTAGTCCACCACACTGGCCTAGTGCGGATTGGCAGACTTTACACGATATTAAAATTCCTATAGGGAACTTCTCAGGTTGCAGGTTTCTTCATGATGTTTTTCTTTACTGTTAGAGCAAGCGATAATGCACAAACAATACACACATCATTTTAGAAAAGTCAGAGTTGTGTGCCCTTGGGTAATAATCTGTTAAATATAATATAGTAATACAGTCTAAATATTATCAACTAACAAAGTACATTGCGTGGTTTCATGATCGCAAGAATCTTTCGATGTGATCAGCTGTATTTTACTAGCTTTAGCTCGCGACTTCGCCCGCTTGAAGTCTCACTTTATATTTTCCCGTAATATAGCCGTAATATAGCACTCAGGAGTAATATAGCTTTCAATTAGTGAAGAAAAATTTCAAATAGGTTTAGTGGTTTGTGAGATTACCGCGTTCAAACAAATTCTTTAACTGTATATAATAGACTAGCGACCCGCACCGGCTTCGCACGGGTGCAATATTTCTTCACTATTTAATGGATGTTATTATACATACAAACCTTCCTCTTGAAACACTATATCTATTAAAAAAAACCGCATCAAAATCCGTTGCGTAGTTTTAAAGATTTAAGCATACAAAGGGACATAGGGACAGAGTAAGCGACTTTGTTTTATACTATGTAGTGATTAGCATGCATACCATTGTTAACGACGATGCCATACTCTTCGAGGAAGAAGTTGATGTTGGTGTTCATGCGTTCCTCGCCACCGTCGACCATCGCCACCAGCACAGAGTCCCTCTCTCCACCATACCTACCATGAAAAAGTGAAATAGTATTTTACTGTTATTGGAATTCGAGTAATTGACGGCCTCGATGGTATAGTTGTATTACAGCACGTCTGCTGGTCTGAGTCTCGGTTTCGATCCCCGGTTTTTCTACTTAGCAGTAGCACATATGCTGGAATTTGTGTACCATATGGTAATTGGCTCGCCCCCTATCATATCATGGAACGGAATGTGCATGGCGAAAAAAGAGCACCAGTTGCGCTTCTGTCAACACCTTCGGTAATAAAAGGCGTGAATGTACGAGTACTGTGTGGACTAATTGACGTTTTGACTCATCTGGAACAGTTATACAGTTCAGTCCAAAGACGACACGAAGTTCCATGTCGTTCAATTGTGATTAATGTGATTGGTCGAGCGGCCAACACATAAGTCACATGTTAGTCTCTCGACCAATCACAATGAAACACGGACTGTCGTGTCTTGTTCTTTATCACGTACTGAGAGGTCCGTCTTGTTATTTGAAGTGAAATTAATTAGAGGAGGCAATACAAAACTTTGTATAACTATGACGAACGTAAAACTATTTTTAGTAATGTCAAAAATGATTTTCGAAACGCACCTTTCATGCTGGCCAGTTCTTCGTCATTGAACACATTCTGCGGCCCTGGTACCACTAATATCTTCACGTCTTGCAAAATGTTCGGTGTAAGCTCCTCGCGGTTTCTGAAAACTTGGTACTTTATAATGGATGTTTCGGAAATTTGAAAAAGTTGTAGACGTAGTCCTTGTAAATGAC
>NW_023593105.1:0-26816 GCF_014839805.1 Manduca sexta
TATTCTCCGGAAGACCGGGAAGCTCGTCCTGCTTAAGAAAGGGGGGAACCCGCAGAGTCGCCGTCGGCCACCGGCCCATCGTGCTGCTCGACAGGGCGCCAAACTTTTGAGCGTATTATACACGCGCGCCTCGTCGAGCATCTCGAGGAGGGTCGGTCCCAGGAGTGGCCGACAAACAGTTTGGTTTTGGTGGACTCAACTGTCCCGCACGCGATTCTGCGGGTCAAGTCGCGGGCGGAGGAGCCGTGGCCAGGGGGAAGGTGATTATCGCCGTCTCGTTCCAGACATTTCTAACGCTTTTAATTCGCTCCCCTGGCCGTACATCAATGAAGTACTGCGGTACCACGTGGTGCCGCCCTATCTCAGGCGTCTGGTGCACGCGTACCTTTCTGACAGGTACGTGGTGTATCCGGCGCCGACGGGTGGCACCGAAGAGCGATGTCGTGCGGTGTTCCACAGGGTCGGTTCTAGGCCCTCTCTTGTGGAACATCGGGTACGACTGGGTGCTCCGTGGTGCCAATCTCTGGGGCGTCGACGTGACGTGTTACGCGGATGACACGTTGGTCACGGCGACGTCTAAGACCTTCCAGGACGCCGCGATCCTGGCGGCGGTGGGTACCGGCCACGTAGTGAGCCGAATCAGGCGTTTAGGTTTGAAGGTGGCCCTCGAGAAGACCGAGGCCATTTGTTTTCACGGGCCTCGGCGAGGCCACCGGCCGGTTCCCACATCGAGGTTGAGGGGGTGCCGGATTCCCATCGGCAAAACTATGAAGTATTTAGGTCTGATTTTGGACAGCCGGTGGGAATTCCGCGCCCATTTTAAAAGTTGCGGACAAAATTGTCCGGGGCAGCGGGCGCTCTCTCTAGCCTGCTGCCCAACCTGGAAGGTCCTGGTATCCCTTGCCGAAGGTTGTACCACGGGGTCGTGCGGTCCATGGCGTTATACGGCAGCCCAGTCTGGGCTGACGCCCTGGGGGGGCGTTCTGTCGCCCTCCTGAGGGGCCCACCAGCGGGGTCGTAGCGCAGCGGGCCATACAGGCGTACCGCACGGTCTCGTACGAGGCGGCTTGTCTTTTGGCCGGATTCCTGCCCTGGGATCTGGACGCCAAAGCCCTCTCCGATACTTTTCATTGGAGGGAGGAGGCGTTCAGGAACGGGCAGCGTCCGGCCCTGAAGAAGGTGGAGGCCAAGGGCCTCCTTACGGCAACCGCCGTGGAGGAGTGGCGTCTCAGGCTGGAGGCCCCGTCAGCGGGGCTTCGGGCCGTAGCGGCAGTGCGTCCTGTCTTTGCACAGTGGCTGGACAGGCGCCACGGCGCGGCGACATTTCGCCTGACGCAGGTGCTCACCGGGCATGGGTGCTTCGGGAGTACCTGTGTCAGATCGTAGTAGGCACGGAGGTGAGCGCCGTGTGTCACCATTGTGACAACTGCCCGCGGGATACGGCCCAACATACGTTGGAGTCTTGCCCAGCCTGGGACGATGAGCGCAGCGCTCGTGTCAGTCGTCGGAGGAGACCTCGCTGCCGGCCGTGGTCGCTTCCATGGTCGGCAGCCCGGAGGCCTGGCGTGCGGTGGCCCACTTCTGCGAGGTGGTCCTCTCGCAGAAGGAGAGTGCCGAGAGGGATCGAGAGGGAGGATCCCTCCCGCCGTCAGAGGAGACGTAGGAGGCGCCGGGTGGACGACTGACCGGCGTCTCCCGCCCTGTGGAATGGGGGCGTTTGGAGAATTCCACCACGGTATCCCCTGCCTGTCGTAAAGGCGACTAATAGGGGCCACGAAGGGGTCGTCGGCGGGCAGCAGGGGCTGCCCGTCTAGTGCGCGCGCACTTTTCAGTGCGTGTAGTGCGTTCATCGCACACTATTCGGTTGACCCCCGGGATGGACGGCAGCGTGTTGTTGGCCTCACGCTGCCGTAGACGCCGAGGGCGTCCTTCGGTGCGCGGGGGCTTCTGAGCCCCCCATGGGGAGACGGGCCGCAAGGCGGCACCGCGCAGGGGAGGCAGTTGCGGTCGCAGACTAGACATTTCAACGTCAGAGGAAGCCCGCAGCCGTCCCTAATGCGCCGAAGAGGGCCACCGCGGAGTTTTAGTTGGTATGCCGTGCGTTGTACATAGGTTAGGGACTCGGCCCGGCGGTCGCCCGAAGGACACCCATCAAATCCGGGCGGCGCAACGTCGGGTCGTAAGGCACGGTGACCCCAACATAACCGCTCAGTCGCCCCCGCGAAGGCTGGGCGGTAGTAATAAGGCACTTTCTCCGCGAAACCAAAAAGGTTAGGTTAGGTTAGGTCAGGAGGGGGGGTGCTAGGTCAGGAAACCTCCTCGTGGTGCACCCTGGGCAACGGCGCGTCGATCAGACCGTTCAGGCTGATCTGCGCGCCGGCTAATATCCTGACAACCGAGGTGGTTGGCGGTCGTCGCCTCTTGTGGCGACCGTCGTCTCGTAGTGAGATGGGATTGGCCCAAAGGGCGGCTCCCGGTTCTGTCCCGGGGTGTCGACGGGCTCGGTGTGCGCTCATCCCGCCCCGAGCAGGCAGTGGGGGACTCCCTCTCCCATTGTCGCCGTCGCAGATCGTAATCCGGTATGGAGGTCGGTGGTTATGTCTCGCGCTCCTGCTGGACCGAGGGTCTTGGCTTAAACGCCCGGACCGCGAGGAAGAAATCCTCTATAAATAATTACCCCGAATCCCAAGCGGCGGCGCACCGCGAAGAAGGATGCATGACCGATGGGTAGTTCGGTCTCGAGTGCGACCCCGCCAGAGTACAGGCCGACCCTCTTGGCGAGGTTACGCTAAAACTTACCCAGGTACAGGGGCACTGCCTGGGTGGACTTTTATTTCCCCATACTCGTGGGAACCAAAATGAATAACATGAAAAAACCCAATTTTAAATAAGACGCCAGTGGTTGTGCTGGAGAGGCTGCCTACTCCAGTTCCGGCTGGAGAGGCGGAGGTGGTGACAGGAGGGAGGGCGGGAAGCCCGTCGAGGCCTTAGTGGGGCCGCTTTTTATGTGAGGGACTCGGAGTCGAGCGAGGGTGTCTCGTCGGCCCGAGAGGGAAGGCCTCGGAGGGAATCCTCTCGCTTGACGAGTGAGACGGACGAGCCTCTCCCTAAAGCGGTGACGACGGACAGTCGGGGGCGAGGACGTCCGCCTACGACTGTTACGGGCCTCAAAAGACCCGCAAGGAGCTGGACGCGCAGAAGCGTCAGCTGGGCAAGAGGCAGTTGGAGGAGGAACTGGCGACGTTGCTCCAGTTTCGGAGGTCTCCGGTTGCCGGCGAGGTCGAGATCATGCAGGTCGATGAGGACCGCGTGATCTCCAAGGAGGATCTGCTGCGCTGCGGAGACGTGGTGCGGCGGATAGTAAAGAAGTCGGGAAGCCTCAAGGGGACCTCCCAAAAGGCCCTAAATGAGGTTACCGACCTCATTATAAATACGTGGACCAGCCGGAGTCCTCGTAAATGATTCGCGTCGAGCACGAGGCGAAAAGTGGAGGGAGCAGAGCGCCCGCCTGGAGGCGTCTTTAAAGACACTCCAGGAGGAAATACCTCACTCCGCCGGCGCCTAGAGGACCTGGAGACGGCCTCCAAGTCTCCTCCGATGGAGGACGTCCTGGAGCGGATGGAGGCCATGGTGCAGGCGAGGGTGGAGTCGGCGCTTATGGGCCCGGCTCGGAGACCCCACTGGCGCACGAAGTGCGGTGCCCTGTGGAGCTTCCCGTCCAGGGGGGCTACGTAGTGGGGAGCTCCCACCCTCCCTCGGGTAAGGGCAAGGGCGTGGGGAAGGGGAAGAGGGCGGCCAAACCCGCTCCCGCCCCTCTGACCCCGACCCCAGTGGCTGGACCCTCCAGCGCTCCTCCCCGCGTTGAGGCCCCTGGTCCATCCGGTGCGGGACCGTCTGGTGGACAGGCAAGGAGCGCTGGTCCTGCACCACGCAGAGCCAATGGGGCGGCTAAAAGCCCGAGGAGAGGAGGACCGGGGGCGAAGAAGAAGCCCGTTCCCCGCAGCAGGCTCCACGTGAGCCCCGTCCGCTGCCGCCGGCACCAGTGTCGATGGACAGAGGTGGACGGTCGTGGTGGGCAAACGGAAGAAGCCCAGGTCCGGTGCGGCGCCGGCTGCAAGCCCTCGCAGCAACCGTCGCGTCGGGCCGAGCCGAGACTTCGCCCGCCACGCTCTGCGGCCGTCATCATCTCTTTGACGCCGGCGGCAGTGGAGAAAGGGCTCACTTACAAGGGCGTATTGACCGACGCTCAGTGCAGGGTGGACCTCACCGGCCTCGACATTACGAGGCTGAGGCCGAAATTTACGGCCACGGGTGCCCCGATGTACGAGGTGCCCGGGGCCAATTCAAAGAAGAGGGCGACTCCCTCGCCGCGAGGCTGAGGGAGTGTTTTAGTGGGTCGGAGGACGTTAAAATCACCCGCCCCACGAAGACCGATGAACCCCGACAGCCGGAGCCGCATCACACACCTACTCCAGAGACAGACGCAGCGGCCCTCACTAAGCCCGCTGAGTGTTCCACCGAGAGCATTGGGGTCGGTCAAATCCGTCCCGATCGCTCCGGGGTGGGCAGCGTGTGGGTGCGGATGCCCATAAAGGCTGCCCAAAAGTGCGGGGGCGAGCCGAATTCTGATCGGCTGGACCGCGGCTCGGGTGACCGTGCTCGAGTCGCGGCCCATGAGGTGCTTTCGGTGCCTGGAATCCGGGCATGTGCGGGAGCGCTGTGACTGCGCAGTAGACCGCAGCGAGCTTTGTTATCGCTGCGGTCGGGCGGGCTCACAAAACCCGCGAGTGTAGCGCCGCGCCGAACTGTGCAGTCTGCGCGGCTTCGGATAGGCCCGCCGGGCACCGGCTGGGAGGAAGGCGTGTCCCGCCCCTCTCGCCGTAACCGGCGCCGCCCCCAACGTAGTGTTGCTGCCGCTGTGGCCGTGTCCCAGCCACAGACGGCAGACCCACCGCAGGTCGCGATGGAAGTAGTAGAGGTCGTCCGGTAATGGACTTTAAAGTTCCTCCAGGCGAACATCAACCACTGCGCCCGCGCTCAGGACCTGTTGTCCCAAAGCATGGCGCAGTGGTCGGTGCTAATGGCCGTGGTTGCCGAGCCGTATTTTGTCCCTCCCGTGATAACTGGGCAGGGGACATTGGCGGTTCGGTAGCTATCATCACCCAGGAGCCGCCGGCTCCCGCCCTTCGAAAAAGTAGCGAAGGGCCAGGGATGTGTGGCGGTTCTGTTGGGGACATTTGGATTGTCGGGGTGTATTTTTCCCCAACAGACCCTAGCTGAATTCGAGACGTTTCTCATTCAGCTGGGGTCCCTGGTGGAACAGGGTCAACCTCGCCCCACGATCGTCGCCGGTGACTTCAACGCCAAATCTGTGGTTTGGGGTTCGCCGGCGACTGACGTTCGAGGCGAGGTCCTGGAGAAACTGGGCGATCTCTATTGGCCTGGTCGTCCTGAACAGGGGTCGGTGGACACGTGCGTGCGGCACAACGGCGGGTCTATTGTCGATCTGTCGTTTGGGAGTCCCGCCGTTGCGCGTCGTGTTCGGGGCTGGAGAGTCCTTGCGGGCGTGGAGACGTTGTCGGACCATCGTTACATCAGGTTCGACGTCTCCGCGTCAGCGAGTGTCCAGCACCGGCGGTGTGTCGAGTGCCCCTGTTCAGGGCGGCCTGCGGTGGGTTTTACGTCGCCTCGATAGGGAGGCCTTAGGTCTGGCCGCTCTGGTCGTGTCGTGGCTCCCCGCACCGGAGTCTCCGGTGCGGGTCGAGCAGGAAGACGGAGTGGTTCCGGGGTAGCAATGTCGGACGTTTGCGACGCCGCCATGCCCCGGGCCCTCCGTCGTCCGCCGCGGCGGCAGGTGTACTGGTGGTCGGCGGAGTTAGCGCAGTTGCGTGCGTTTTGCGTTGCTGCGCGCCGCCGGTACGCCAGGCATCGTCGCCGCAGGCGAAGAACAGGAACCACGAGGACCAGGAGCGGCGGCTCTATGGCCTCTATAAAGAGGCGAAGAGCGCGCTGCGGGTGGCCGTTCATAGGGCCAAGGTCGCGGCTCGAAAGGAGTTCCTGGGGACTCTCGACGGGGACCCGTGGGGGCGCCCTTATCGCTTGGTGATGAACAAGCTTCGCCCAGCGGCGCCCCACTGTCGGAGAGTCTCCGGCCAGACCTTCTGGCCAGTGTAGTCGCGGCCTTGTTCCCGGCCACCGTGGAGACCACTCCTCCACCGATGGCGTCACCGGAAGTGGCGTCATCGTCGGTAATGAAGTTCGGCAAGGGGATATCCCGGAGGTGTCGCCCGCGGAATTGCGGGCGGCGGTGCTTCGACTGCGGAGCAAAACACGGCCCCAGGGCTCGACGGCATCCCCGGTAGAGCGTGGGTGCTAGCCCTCGAGCACCTGGGTCCGAGGCTCCGCAGATTGTTCTCCGCCTGTTTGGAGCAGGGCGTCTTCCCGGCGCGTTGGAAAACCGGGAAGCTCGTCCTGCTGAAGAAGGAGGGACGGCCCGCAGAGTCGCCGTCGGCCTACCGGCCCATCGTGTTGCTCGACGAGGTCGCCAAACTCTTCGAGCGCATCGTCCATGCTCGCCTCGTCGAGCATCTCGAGAGGGTCGGTCCAGATCTGGCCGACAACCAATACGGTTTCAGGAGGGACGTTCTACCGTCCACGCGATTCTGCGGGTGAAGTCACAGGCGGAGGAAGCAGTGGCCAGAGGCAGCGTAGTTATAGCGATATCGTTGGATATCTCCAACGCATTTAACTCGCTGCCCTGGCCCTGCATCCACGAAGCACTGCGGTATCACGTGGTGCCGCCCTATCTTCGGCGTCTGGTGCACGCGTATCTGTCTGACAGGGACGTGGTGTATCCGGGCGTCGACGGGTGGCACCGAAGAGCGATGTCGTGCGGTGTTCCACAGGGCTCGGTTTTGGGCCCTCTCCTGTGGAACATCGGGTACGACTGGGTGCTCCGTGGTACCAACCACCGGGGTGTCGACGTGACCTGCTACGCTGACGACACGCTGGTCACGGCGACATCAGGGACCTTCCAGGATGCCGCAATCCTGGCGGCGGTGGGCACCGGCCATGTAGTCGATCGCATTCGGCGCTTGGGGCTGAAGGTGGCCCTCGAGAAAACCGAGGCCATCTGTTTTCATGGGCCTCGGAGAGGGCCACCGGCCGGTGCCCACATCGTTGTGGGGGTGCGGATTCCCATCGGCAAGAGTATGAAGTACTTGGGTTTGGTTTTAGATAGCCGATGGGAGTTTCGCACCCATTTCACGGTGTTGCGGACAAAATTGTCCCGGGCAGCGGGCGCTCTTTCAAGCCTGCTGCCCAACTTGGAAGGTCCTGGTATCCCTTGCCGAAGGTTGTACCACGGGGTCGTGCGGTCCATGGCACTGTACGGCAGCCCTGTTTGGGCTGACGCCCTGGGGGAGCGTTCTGTCGCTCTCCTGCGGGGCCCGCAGCGAGTAGTAGCGCAGCGGGCGATCAGGGCGTACCGCACGGTCTCGTTCGAGGCGGCTTGTCTTTTGGCCGGATTCCTGCCCTGGGATCTGGACGCCAGAGCCCTGTCAGAGGTATTCCACTGGCGGGAGGAGGCGTTCAGTCGCGGGCAGCGTCCGGCACCGAAGGTTGAGGCCATGAGGGCCTCCCTACGGCGAGCCGCCGTGGAGGAGTGGCGTCTCAGGCTGGAGGCCCCGTCAGCGGGGCTCCGGACCGTCGTGGCAGTGCGGCCTGTCTTTGCCGAGTGGCTGGACAGGCGCCACGGTGCGGCAACCTTTCGGTTGACACAGGTACTCACCGGGCATGGCTGCTTCGGTGAGTATCTGTGCCGGATCGTTGGTACGGAGGTGTCGGCCGTGTGTCACCATTGTGACAACTGCCCGCTGGATACGGCTCAACACACTTTGGCGTTGTGTCCAGCCTGGGACGAAGAGCGCAGCGCTCTCAGATCAGTCGTCGGAGGAGATCTCTCGCTGCCGGCCGTGGTCGCTTCCATGGTCGGCAGCGAGAGGCTCATGGCGTGCGGTGGCCCACTTCTGCGAGGTGGTCATCTCGCAGAAGGAGGGTGCCGAGAGGGATCGGGAGAGGGAGGATCCCTCTCGCCGCCAGAGGAGACGTAGGAGGCGCCGGGTGGACGACTGACCGGCGTCTCCCGCCCTGTGGATTGGGGGCGTTTGGAGAATTCCACCACGGTATCCCCTGCCTGTCGTAAGAGGCGACTAATAGGGGCCACGATGGGGGTCGTCGGCGGGCAGCAGGGGCTGTCCGCCCTAGTGCATTTTGTGCGCTCTTGCACAATTTTCGGTTGACCCCGGGATGGACGGCAGTGTGCAGTAGGCCTCATGCTGCCGTAGACGCCGAGGGCGTCCTTCGGTGCGCGGGGCTTCTGAGCCCCCACAATAGGAGACGGGCCGCACTAGGCGGCACCGCGCAGGGCGGCTGCAGTTGTAGTCTTAGACAAACGTCAGAGGAAGCCTGCAGCCGTCCCTAATGCGCCGAAGAGGGCCACCGCGGAGTTTTAGTTGGTATGCCGTGCGTTGTACATAGGTTAGGGACTCGGCCCGGCGGTCGCCCGAAGGCTGACATCAAATCCGGGCGGCGCAACGCCGGGTCGTAAGGCACGGTGACCCCAACATAACCGCTCAGTCGCCCCCCATGAAGGCTGGGCGGTAGTCATAAGGCACTTTCTCCGCGAAAACAAAAAAAAAAAAAAAAAGGTTAGGTTCGTCAGCGGGGCTCCGGACCGTCGTGGCAGTGCGGCCTGTCTTTGCCGAGTGGCTGGACAGGCGCCACGGTGCGGCAACCTTTCGGTTGACACAGGTACTCACCGGGCATGGCTGCTTCGGTGAGTATCTGTGCCGGATCGTTGGTACGGAGGTGTCGGCCGTGTGTCACCATTGTGACAACTGCCCGCTGGATACGGCTCAACACACTTTGGCGTTGTGTCCAGCCTGGGACGAAGAGCGCAGCGCTCTCAGATCAGTCGTCGGAGGAGATCTCTCGCTGCCGGCCGTGGTCGCTTCCATGGTCGGCAGCGAGAGGTCATAGCGTGCGGTGGCCCACTTCTGCGAGGTGGTCATCTCGCAGAAGGAGGGTGCCGAGAGGGATCGGGAGAGGGAGGATCCCTCTCGCCGCCAGAGGAGACGTAGGAGGCGCCGGGTGGACGACTGACCGGCGTCTCCCGCCCTGTGGATTGGGGGCGTTTGGAGAATTCCACCACGGTATCCCCTGCCTGTCGTAAAAGGCGACTAATAGGGGCCACGATGGGGGTCGTCGGCGGGCAGCAGGGGCTGTCCGCCCTAGTGCATTTTTGTGCGCTCTTGCACAATTTTCGGTTGACCTCCGGGATGGACGGCAGTGTGCAGTAGGCCTCATGCTGCCGTTGATGCCGAGAGGCGTCCTTCGGTGCGCGGGGCTTCTGAGCCCCCACAATAGGAGACGGGCCGCACTAGGCGGCACCGCGCAGGGGCGGCTGCAGTTGTAGTCTTAGACAAACGTCAGAGGAAGCCTGCAGCCGTCCCTAATGCGCCGAAGAGGGCCACCGCGGAGTTTTAGTTGGTATGCCGTGCGTTGTACATAGGTTAGGGACTCGGCCCGGCGGTCGCCCGAAGGCTGACATCAAATCCGGGCGGCGCAACGCCGGGTCGTAAGGCACGGTGACCCCAACATAACCGCTCAGTCGCCCCCCATGAAGGCTGGGCGGTAGTCATAAGGCACTTTCTCCGCGAAAACAAAAAAAAAAAAAAAAAAAAAAAAAGGTTAGGTTAGGTTGTGCGGTCCATGGCGTTGTACGGCAGCCCAGTCTGGGCTGACGCCCTGGGGGGGCGTTCTGTCGCCCTCCTGAGGGGCCCGCAGCGGGTAGTAGCGCAGCGGGCCATACGGGCGTACCGCACGGTCTCGTACGAGGCGGCTTGTCTTTTGGCCGGATTCCTGCCCTGGGATCTGGACGCCAAAGCCCTCTCCGATACTTTTCATTGGAGGGAGGAGGCGTTCAGGAACGGGCAGCGTCCGGCCCTGAAGGAGATGGAGGCCAAAGGGCCTCCTTACGGCGAGCCGCCGTGGAGGAGTGGCGTTCCAGGCTGGAGGCCCCGTCAGCGGGGCTTCGGGCCGTAGCGGCAGTGCGTCCTGTCTTTGCACAGTGGCTGGACAGGCGCCACGGCGCGGCGACATTTCGCCTGACGCAGGTGCTCACCGGGCATGGGTGCTTCGGGGAGTACCTGTGTCAGATAGTAGGCACGGAGGTGAGCGCCGTGTGTCACCATTGTGACAACTGCCCGCGGGATACGGCCCAACATACGTTGGAGTCTTGCCCAGCCTGGGACGATGAGCGCAGCGCTCTCGTGTCAGTCGTCGGAGGAGACCTCTCGCTGCCGGCCGTGGTCGCTTCCATGGTCGGCAGCCCGGAGGCCTGGCGTGCGGTGGCCCACTTCTGCGAGGTGGTCCTCTCGCAGAAGGAGAGTGCCGAGAGGGATCGAGAGGGAGGATCCCTCCCGCCGTCAGAGGAGACGTAGGAGGCGCCGGGTGGACGACTGACCGGCGTCTCCCGCCCTGTGGAATGGGGGCGTTTGGAGAATTCCACCACGGTATCCCCTGCCTGTCGTAAAAGGCGACTAATAGGGGCCACGAAGGGTGTCGTCGGCGGGCAGCAGGGGGCTGCCCGTCCTAGTGCGCATGCACTTTTCAGTGCGTGTAGTGCGTTCATCGCACACTATTCGGTTGTCGCCCGGGATGGAGGGCAGCGTGTTGTTGGCCTCACGCTGCCGTCGTCGCCGAGGGCGTCCTTCGGTGCGCGGGGCTTTTGAGCCCCCCATAGGAGACGGGCCGCAAGGCGGCACCGCGCAGGGGCGGTTGCGGTCGCAGACTAGACATTTCAACGTCAGAGGAAGCCCGCAGCCGTCCCTAATGCGCCGAAGAGGGCCACCGCGGAGTTTTAGTTGGTATGCCGTGCGTTGTACATAGGTTAGGGACTCGGCCCGGCGGTCGCCCGAAGGTCTACATCAATTCCGGGCGGCGCAACGTCGGGTCGTAAGGCACGGTGACCCCAACATAACCGCTCAGTCGCCCCCCACGAAGGCTGGGCGGTAGTATTAAGGTACTTTCTCCGCGAAACCAAAAAAAAAAAAAAAAAGGTTAGGTTAGGTTGGGGTGCTAGGTCAGGAAACCTCCTCGTGGTGCACCCTGGGCAACGGCGCGTCGATCAGACCGATCAGGCTGATCTGCGCGCTGGCTAATATCCTGACAACCGAGGTGGTTGGCGGTCGTCGCCTCTTGCGGCGGCCGTCGTGTCGCATTTTGATGAGATTGGCCCATCTTGGGCGGCCCCGGTTCTGTCCGGAGGTGTCGACGGGCTCGGTGTGCGCTCATCCCGCCCCGAGCAGGCAGTGGGGAGACTCCCTCTCCCATTGTCGCCGTCGCAGATCGTAATCCGGTGTGGAGGTCTGTGGATATGTCTCGCGCTCCCGCTGGACCGAGGGTCTTGGCTTAACCGCCCGGACCGCGAGGAAGAAAACCTCTATAAAAAATCACCCCGAATCCCAAGCGACGGCGCACCGCGAGGGGATGCATGGCCGATGGGCAGTTCGGTCTCGAGTGCGACCCCGCCAGAGTACCGGCCGACACTCTGTGCGGGTTACGCTAGGCTTACCCAGGTACAGGGGCACTGCCTGGGCGGACCACCCTTTCCCCATACTCGTGGGACTCAAAATGGAATCTATCAATTTTAAAAAACCCCAAATCCTTTTGACGCGTTTGCCTACTCCGGTTCCGACTGGAGAGGCGGAGGTCGGAGGGCGCAAGCCCAACGACGGTGATGAGGTGGAGAAGAGCATGGGCGACAGGCCCATGGTAGTGGAGGCCGGAACATCATCTAGGCCGGAAGAACTGGAAATGGACTCGGAGTCAAGCCTGAGTGTCTCCTCTGTCCGGAGCAGAAGGCTCTGGAGGAGACACTCCCAGTCCATAGACAACTGCTCGCTTCTATCGAGTGACACCGACGAGCCGCCACCCAAGGCGCCAACAACTGACGGTCGAGGGAGAGGGCGTTCCACGCCCGCTCCCACGACTGGAAAATACGTCGGGATAAAGAAGGCCCAACAAGAACGGGACAGGCTGAAGAGGGAAGAGGCGCGAAAGAGGGCCGAAGAGGAGCTGGAGGAGCGGCTGCGTTACGTGAAGTCGCCGCTCCCTCCCAAAACCGACACGGACGATGACCTACCCGTCCTTAAGGAGGACCTGATTCAGTGCGGGCAAATTGTGCGGGCAATTGTGAGAAAGTCCGGAAATCTAAAGGGCACGTCACAAAAGGCGCTCAACCGGGTAATTAATCTTATCACTCGGTACGTACAGCAACCAGAGTCGGCCGCCATTGCCCGTCTGGAAGAGGAGAGAAAGAAGTGGCGCGAAAACAGCGAGCGCCTGGAGGAGAGCGTAAAGCGGCTAGAAGAGGAAAACTCCTCCCTCCGCCGTCGCCTCGAGGACCTGGAAGCGTCAAACAACTCCAGGACCACCACGGAGGAGATGCTGGCCATGGTGGAGGCAAGGGTGCAGGCCCGACTAGAGTCCGCACTGATGGGGCCAGCTCAGAGACCACCTCTCGCACATGAAGCGAAGAGAAAATCCACCCCCGGGGATATACAACTCCCCGTGACAGGGGGACTGGTGGGAGGCCCGCAGCCCAAGACCAAGAAGGAGAAAGGGAAAGGCAAGGGTAAGAAAACAGCCTCCGCTCACCCAACCCCCGCTCCCGTGGCCGGACCATCCAGCGCGCCGCTGCAAGACATCGCTGGGCCCTCCACGGCGGCGGCTAGCAGCCCAGCGCAGCCTGCCACCAAGAGAAAGCAGGCGAAGACCGCTGCAAATAACAAAACAGCGTCGGGCCCCAAGCCCCAAAAGGGCGTTAAGAAGACGGCACCGCCCCCTCCGGAACCCCGCCCATTGCCGCCAGCTCCGGCCTCAATGGAGACGCCGTGGACTGAGGTCGTAAACAGGAAAAAGAACAAGACCAGCGCGACCAGAACCCCGGCGCCGCGGCAACCGGCAAAACGCCCCGAGCCGAAGCTCCGGCCGCCGAAGTCAGCCGCAGTCACCATCTCGCTGACACCTGCGGCCATTGAGAAAGGCCTTACCTACGCTGGGGTGCTAACAAACGCCCAACAGCGAGTGGACCTTAGTGGCCTCAATATAGACAGGCTCAAACCGAAATACGCGGCAACGGGGGCCATGCTTTACGAGGTCCCAGGAGCCGAATCGGAACAGAAGGCCGATGCCCTAGCCGCCAGGCTGAGGGAATGTTTCGCGACCGAGGACGTCATCGTGTCCCGGCCTACAAAGTGCTCGGAGCTGCGTATCTCGGGGCTGGACTTCGCGGCCACCTCAGAGACGGTCCAGGCGGCCCTCTGCAGTGCCGGAGAGTGCGCTGCGGAGTCAATTAAAGTGGGGCAGATTCGACCAGACAGGTCGGGCATGGGAGCCGTCTGGGCCAAAGTGCCCACTAAGGCGGCGAAGAAAATAAAGGCGGCCCGCGTGAAAATAGGATGGGTCGTAGCCAGGGTGACCGTGCTCGAGGCGCGCCCTATGCGGTGTTACCGCTGCCTCGAGCAGGGTCACGTGAGGAACGTGTGCGACTGCCCCACAGACCGCAGCGGTCTATGCTATCGCTGCGGAAAGCCGGGACACAAGGCCCGGGAGTGCCAAGAGACGCCGAACTGCACCCTGTGTGCCGCTAATGGCAAACCTGCCGGGCATCGAATCGGGGGGAAGGCGTGTTCTGCCTCCTCCTCCCGCAAATCACGGCGTCGCCCACGTAGAAGACCGCCTGCCGCTGAGGTCCTGTCCCAGCCGCAGGCGGCGAGCCCACCGCAACAAGTGCAGTTGGCCGAGATGGATGTTGAGGAGATCGCCCATCAATAATGGACCTAAGTTTCCTCCAGGCGAACATCAACCACTGCGCCCGCGCCCAGGACCTGTTGTCCCAAAGCCTGGCGCAGTGGTCGGTGCAAGTGGCCGTGGTCGCCGAACCGTATTTTGTCCCGCCCCGAGATAACTGGGTAGGGGACATCGACGGGTCGGTGGCCATCATCACCCAGGGTGCCGCTGGCTCCCCGCCCTTCGCAAAAGTCGAGAAGGGCCAGGGATGCGTCGCGGCTCTGTTGGGGGAATTGTGGATAGTTGGAGTTTATTTCTCACCCAACAGACCCCTGGCCGAGATCGAATCTTTTCTCGTTCGGCTGGGGCCCTGGTTGAGCAGGGCCAACCTCGCCCGACGATCGTCGCCGGTGACTTCAACGCGAAATCCGCGGTCTGGGGTTCGCCGGCGACCGACGCTCGCGGTGAGGTCCTGGAGGAATGGGCGATCTCCGTCGGCCTGGCCGTTCTGAACAGGGGGTCGGTGGACACGTGCGTGCGGCACAACGGCGGGTCAATTGTTGATCTGTCGTTTGGGTGCCCCGTCGTCGCACGTCGTGTCCGTGGCTGGAGGGTCCTCGTGGACGCGGAGACACTATCGGATCATCGATATATAAGGTTCGATGTCGCCGCGCCCACGAGCCAACGTAACCAGCCCAGTAGTGGACCGAGTGCCCCTGGTCAGGACGGCCCGCGGTGGGCAGTAAGGCGCCTCGACAAGGAGGCCCTAGAGCTGGCCGCTCTGGCGGTCTCGTGGCTCCCCGAGCCGGAGAGTCCGGTGAGGGTCGAGCAGGAGGCGGAGTGGTTCGGGGTGGCAATGTCGGATATTTGCGACGCCGCCATGCCCCGGGCCCTCCGTCGTCCTTCGCGGCGGGAGGTGTACTGGTGGTCGGCGGAGCTAGCGCAGTTGCGCGCGTCTTGCGTGGCTGCGCGCCGCCGATACGCCAGGCATCGCCGCCGCCGTATTCGCGCACGAGACCATGAAGACCGGGAGCGGCAGCTCTACGGCCTCTATAAAGAGGCGAAGAGAGCGCTGCGGGTGGCCATTCATAGGGCCAAGGTCGCGGCACGCAGGGAATTTATGGAGACTCTCGACGGGGACCCGTGGGGGCGCCCCTACAAACTGGTAATGAACTCCCAGAGGTTTCGCCCGCGGAAATGCGGGCGGCAGTGTTTCGGCTGCGGGGCAAAAACACCGCCCCGGGTCTCGACGGCATCCCCGGGAAAGCCTGGGTGTTAGCCCTCGAGTACTTGGGGCCGCGGCTCCGCAGTCTATTCTCCGCCTGTATGGTGCAGGGCGTCTTCCCGGCGCGTTGGAAAGTCGGGAAGCTCGTCCTGCTTAAGAAAGAGGGGAGACCCGCAGAGTCGCCGTCGGCCTACCGGCCCATCGTGCTGCTCGACGAGGTCGCCAAACTTTTTGAGCGTATTATACACGCGCGCCTCGTCGAGCATCTCGAGAGGGTCGGTCCCAACTTGGCCGACAAACAGTTTGGTTTTAGAAGTGGACGCTCAACTGTCCACGCGATTCTGCGGGTCAAGTCGCAGGCGGAGGCAGCAGTGGCCAGGGGAAAGATAGTTATCGCCGTTTCGCTTGATATCTCCAACGCTTTTAATTCCCTCCCCTGGCCCTGTATAAACGAAGCACTGCGGTACCATGTGGTGCCGCCCTATCTCAGGCGTCTGGTGCACGCGTACCTTTCTGACAGGTACGTGGTGTATCCGGGCGCCGACGGGTGGCACCGAAGAGCGATGTCGTGCGGTGTCCCACAGGGGTCGGTTCTAGGCCCTCTCTTGTGGAACATCGGGTACGACTGGGTGCTCCGTGGTGCCAATCTCTGGGGCGTCGACGTGACGTGTTATGCGGATGACACGTTGGTCACGGCGACGTCTAAGACCCTCCAGGACGCCGCGATCCTGGCGGCGGTGGGTACCGGCCACGTAGTGAGTCGGATTAGACGTTTAGGTTTGAAGGTGGCCCTCGAGAAGACCGAGGCCATGTGTTTCACGGGCCTCGGCGGGGCCACCGGCCGGTGCCCACCTCGTGGTTGAGGGGTGCGGATTCCCATCGGCAAAACTATGAAATATCTAGGTCTGTTTTTGGACAGCCGGTGGGAATTCCGCGCCCATTTTGAAAAGTTGCGGACGAAATTGTCCAGGGCAGCGGGCGCTCTTTCTAGCCTGCTGCCCAACCTGGAAGGTCCTGGTATCCCTTGCCGAAGGTTGTACCACGGGGTCGTGCGGTCCATGGCGTTGTACGGCAGCCCAGTCTGGGCTGACGCCCTGGGGGGGCGTTCTGTCGCCCTCCTGCGGGGCCCGCAGCGGGTCGTAGCGCAGCGGGCCATACGGGCGTACCGCACGGTCTCGTACGAGGCGGCTTGTCTTTTGGCCGGATTCCTGCCCTGGGATCTGGACGCCAAAGCCCTCTCCGATACTTTTCATTGGAGGGAGGAGGCGTTCAGGAATGGGCAGCGTCCGGCCCTGTACGGAGGAAAGCGCCGTGTGTCACCATTGTGACAACTGCCCGCGGGATACGGCCCAACATACGTTGGAGTCTTGCCCAGCCTGGGACGATGAGCGCAGCGCTCTCGTGTCAGTCGTCGGAGGTGACCTCTCGCTGCCGGCCGTGGTCGCTTCCATGGTCGGCAGCCCGGAGGCCTGGCGTGCGGTGGCCCACTTCTGCGAGGTGGTCCTCTCGCAGAAGGAGAGTGCCGAGAGGGATCGAGAGAGGGAGGATCCCTCCCGCCGTCAGAGGAGGCGCCGGGTGGACGACTGACCGGCGTCTCCCGCCCTGTGGAATGGGGGCGTTTGGAGAATTCCACCACGGTATCCCCTGCCTGTCGTAAAAGGCGACTAATAGGGGCCACGAAGGGGGTCGTCGGCGGGCAGCAGGGGGCTGCCCGTCCTAGTGCGCATGCACTTTTCAGTGCGTGTAGTGCGTTCATCGCACACTATTCGGTTGACCCCCGGGATGGACGGCAGCGTGTTGTTGGCCTCACGCTGCCGTAGACGCCGAGGGCGTCCTTCGGTGCGCGGGGGCTTTTGAGCCCCCCATAGGAGACGGGCCGCAAGGCGGCACCGCGCAGGGGCGGTTGCGGTCGCAGACTAGACATTTCAACGTCAGAGGAAGCCCGCAGCCGTCCCTAATGCGCCGAAGAGGGCCACCGCGGAGTTTTAGTTGGTATGCCGTGCGTTGTACATAGGTTAGGGACTCGGCCCGGCGGTCGCCCGAAGGTCTACATCAATTCCGGGCGGCGCAACGTCGGGTCGTAAGGCACGGTGACCCCAACATAACCGCTCAGTCGCCCCCCGCGAAGGCTGGGCGGTAGTCATAAGGCACTTTCTCCGCGAAACAAAAAAAAAAAAAAAAAAAAAAAAAAAGGTTGGGGTGGGGTGGGGTGCTAGGTCAGGAAACCTCCTCGTGGTGCACCCTGGGCAACGGCGCGTCGATCAGACCGATCAGGCTGATCTGCGCGCTGGCTAATATCCTGACAACCGAGGTGGTTGGCGGTCGTCGCCTCTTGCGGCGGCCGTCGTGTCGCATTTTGATGAGATTGGCCCATCTTGGGCGGCCCCCGGTTCTGTCCGGAGGTGTCGACGGGCTCGGTGTGCGCTCATCACGCCCCGAGCAGGCAGTGGGGGGGACTCCCTCTCCCATTGTCGCCGTCGCAGATCGTAATCTGGTGTGGAGGTCTGTGGATATGTCTCGCGCTCCCCACTGGACCGAGGGTCTTGGCTTAACCGCCCGGACCGCGAGGAAGAAAACCTCTATAAAAATCACCCCGAATCCCAAGCGGCGGCGCACCGCGAGGGGATGCATGGCCGATGGGCAGTTCGGTCTCGAGTGCGACCCCCGCCAGAGTACCGGCCGACACTCTGCGCGGGTTACGCTAGGCTTACCCAGGTACAGGGGGCACTGCCTGGGCGGACCATCCTTTCCCCCATACTCGTGGGAACAATCATGGAAATTGTTAACTTTAAAAAACCTATAATATCTTTGACGAGGTTGCCTATCCCAGTTCCGTCTGGGGAGGCGGTGGTCGGAGGGCGCAAGCCTGATGACGTCGACGCAGTGAAGGAGGTTACGGGTGAGAAGCCCATGGAGGTCGTGGCCCGAACATCCAGGGCCGACGGCGAGGATTCGGAATCTAGCGGGAGTGTCTCTTCTCTCCGGAGCAGGAGGCTCTGGAAGAGGCACTCTCGCTCGATTGAGAGTTTATCGCTCAACACAAGCGATACGGATGAACCGGCGCCTAAGGCTTTGACTGTTGACGGCAGGGGGAGAGGACAACCCCTCTCTGCCGGGAAATACGTGGGGCTGAGACAGGCGCAGCGAGAACGCGACCGGCTGAAGCGGGAGGAGGCCCGGCAAAAAGCCGAAAAGGAGATCGAGGAGCGCCTGCGCTTTGTAAAGTCGCCGATCAGGACTATTGACACGGACGAAGACCGCCCCGTTCTCAAGGAGGACCTCAAAGAGTGCGGGCATATTGTGCGCACAATCGTGCGAAAGTCGGGCAACCTTAAGGGTACGTCCCAGAAGGCGCTCAACCGGGTGAGTAACCTAGTTGCCCGGTACGTTGAGCAGCCCGAGTCCGCCGTCATTGCGCGCCTTGAGGAAGAACGTAAGAAGGCGCAGGAGAACTGCGCCCGCCTGGAGGCCAGTATGAAGGCTCTCCAAGAGGAGAACGCCTCCCTACGCCGTCGGCTCGAGGACCTGGAGGCGTCGAATAGCAACAGGACCACCACTGAAGAAATGCTGGCTATGGTGGAAGCCAGGGTCCAGGCCAGGCTAGAGTCGGCTCTGATGGGGCCAGCCCAGAGGCCTACTCTGGCCCATGAAAGGAAGGCCGCCTCGGGTGACACACAACTACCTGTGTCAGGGGGAATAGTAGGAGGTCCCCCCCAGCCCAAGGCCAAGAGAGAGAAAGGGAAAGGGGTAGGGAAAAGAACCGTCCCAGCTCCTACTCTCCCCGCCCCAGCACCCGGACCCTCCAGCGCGCCGCCTCAGGCTGTCGCGGGTCCCTCCGCAGCCCAGGCGACTGCAACAGCACCGCCCGATAAAAGGAAGCCCGAACGGAAGAAGGCTACGACGACAGCGCCCAAACCGAAGGCCCAGAAGAAGGGAAAGAAGGGCGGCCCTCCAGCGCCACCAGCTCCGGAGCCCCGTGCGTTGCCGCCGGCCCCTCCGTCAATGGACACGCCATGGGTTGTGGTGGCTCGCAAAAAGAAGAGCAAACCCGAAAGAACAACAGTTGCAAACGCACAGCCACTACAACCGCCGCGTCGAGCAGAGCCTAAACTTCGCCCTCCACGCTCCGCGGCTGTAGTTATCTCATTAACGCCGGCGGCAGTGGCGAAAGGGCTAACCTATAAGGCCGTCCTCATGGATGCCCAGAGTAAGGTGGACCTCACCGGCCTGGAAATAACCAGAATGAGACCAAAGTTTACGGCCACGGGTGCCCCCATGTATGAGGTGCCCGGGGCCGACTCAGAACAGAGGGCCGACTCCCTCGCCGCGAGGCTGAGGGAGTGCTTCGGTGGGTCGGAGGATGTGAGGATATCCCGGCCCACCAAAACGGCGGAGTTGCGGCTAACGGAGTTGGACTACACGGCCACTCCGGAGTCGGTCGCAGCGGCTCTCTCCAGGGCCGGTGAGTGTCCAACGGACTCAATAAAAGTGGGGCAAATTCGTCCAGATCGCTCCGGCGTTGGGACCGCCTGGGTTCGCTTACCCATAAAAGGCGGCCCAAAAGGTGAAGGGGCGGGCCGAATCTTGATCGGCTGGACCGCGGCTCGAGTGACTGTCCTCGAGTCGCGGCCCCTGCGGTGCTTCCGGTGCCTGGAGAGCGGGCACGTTAGGGAGCGCTGCGACTGCGCAGTGGACCGCAGCGAGTTGTGCTATCGCTGCGGTCAGGTGGGCCACAAGGCCCGTGAGTGTACGGCCCCGGCGAACTGCGCAGTCTGCGCTGCCGCCGGCAGGCCCGCCAGGCACCGGCTCGGGGAAGGCTTGTTCTGCCCCTCCCGACGCAATCGGCGCCGCCCCCAAAATGGAAAGAATGCCGCCGCGGCTGAGGTTCTGTCCCAGCCGCAGGCGGCGAGCCCACCGCAGTCAGTGGTAGAGGCCGAGATGGACGTGGAAGAGATCGCCCATCAATAATGGACCTAAGTTTCCTCCAGGCGAACATCAACCACTGCGCCCGCGCCCAGGACCTGTTGTCCCAAAGCCTGGCGCAGTGGTCGGTGCAAGTGGCCGTGGTTGCCGAGCCGTATTTTGTCCCTCCCCGAGATAACTGGGCAGGGGACATTGGCGGTTCGGTAGCTATCATCACCCAGGGAGCCGCCGGCTCCCCGCCCTTCGAAAAGTAGCGAAGGGCCAGGGATGTGTGGCGGTTCTGTTGGGGGACATTTGGATTGTCGGAGTGTATTTTTCCCCCAACAGACCCCCTAGCTGAATTCGAGACGTTTCTCATTCAGCTGGGGTCCCTGGTGGAATAGGGTCAACCCTCGCCCCGCGATCGTCGCCGGTGACTTCAACGCCAAATCTGTGGTTTGGGGTTCGCCGGCGACTGACGTTCGAGGCGAGGTCCTGGAGGACTGGGCGATCTCTATTGGCCTGGTCGTCCTGAACAGGGGGTCGGTGGACACGTGCGTGCGGCACAACGGCGGGTCTATTGTGGATTTGTCGTTTGGAAGCCCCGCCGTCGCACGTCGTGTCCAGGGCTGGAGAGTCCTCGTGGGCGTGGAGACGTTGTCGGACCATCGTTACATCAGGTTCGACGTCTCCGCGCCCCCGAGTATCCGGCCCAGTGGTGGACCGAGTGCCCCTGGTCAGGACGGCCCGCGGTGGGCAGTAAGGCGCCTCGACAAGGAGGCCCTAGAGCTGGCCGCTCTGGCAGTCTCGTGGCTCCCCGAGCCGGAGGGTCCGGTTAGGGTCGAGCAGGAGGCGGAGTGGTTCGGGGTGGCAATGTCGGATGTCTGCGACGCCGCCATGCCCCGGCGCTCCGTCGCCCTCCGCGGCGGGAGGTGTACTGGTGGTCGGCGGAGCTAGCGCAGTTGCGCGCGTCTTGCGTAGCTGCGCGCCGCCGATACGCCAGGCATCGCCGCCGCCGTATTCGCGCACGAGACCATGAAGACCGGGAGCGGCAGCTCTACGGCCTCTATAAAGAGGCGAAGAGAGCGCTGCGGGTGGCCATTCATAGGGCCAAGGTCGCGGCACGCAAGGAGTTTTTGGAGACTCTCGACGGGGACCCGTGGGGGCGCCCCTACAAACTAGTGATGAACAAGCTTCGTCCAGCGGCGCCCCCGCTGTCGCAGAGTCTCCAGCCAGAACTACTGGCCAACGTTGTCGCGGCCTTGTTCCCGGCCACCGAGGATACCACTCCTCCACCGATGGCGCCACCGGAAGTGGCGTCATCGTCGTTTTCGGCAAGGGATATTCCAGAGGTTTCGCCCGCGGAAATGCGGGCGGCAGTGTTTCGGCTGCGGGGCAAAAACACCGCCCCGGGTCTCGACGGCATCCCCGGGAAGGCCTGGGTGCTAGCCCTCGAGTACTTGGGGCCGCGGCTCCGCAGCCTATTCTCCGCCTGTGTGGTGCAGGGCGTCTTCCCGGCGCGTTGGAAAACCGGGAAGCTCGTCCTGCTGAAGAAGGAGGGAAGACCCGCAGAGTCGCCGTCGGCCTACCGGCCCATCGTGCTGCTTGACGAGGTCGCCAAACTTTTTGAGCGCATCTTACACGCGCGCCTCGTCGAGCACCTCGAGAGGGTCGGTCCCAACTTGGCCGACAACCAGTTTGGTTTTCGTGGTGGACGCTCAACTGTCCACGCGATTCTGCGGGTCAAGTCGCAGGCGGAGGAAGCAGTGGCCAGGGGCAAGGTTATTATTGCCGTGTCGTTAGACATTGCTAACGCTTTTAATTCGCTCCCCTGGCCATGTATCAACGAAGCACTGCGGTACCACGCGGTGCCGCCCTATCTCAGGCGTCTGGTGCACGCGTACCTTTCTGACAGGTACGTGGTGTATCCGGGCGCCGACGGGTGGCACCGAAGAGCGATGTCGTGCGGTGTCCCACAGGGGTCGGTTCTAGGCCCTCTCTTGTGGAACATCGGGTACGACTGGGTGCTCCGTGGTGCCAATCTCTGGGGCGTCGGCGTGACGTGCTATGCGGACGATACGCTAGTCACTGCCACGTCCAAGACCTTCCAGGACGCCGCGATCCTGGCGGCGGTGGGCACCGGCCACGTAGTGAGCCGAATCAGGCGTTTAGGTTTGAAGGTGGCCCTCGAGAAGACCGAGGCCATTTGTTTTCACGGGCTCGGCGGGGGCCATCGGCCGGTGCCCACATCGTGGTTGAGGGGTGCGGATTCCCATCGGCAAAACCATGAAATATTTAGGTCTGATTTTGGACAGCCGGTGGGAATTCCGCGCCCATTTCGAAAAAGTTGCGGACGAAATTGTCCAGGGCAGCGGGCGCTCTTTCTAGCCTGCTGCCCAACCTGGAAGGTCCTGGTATCCCTTGCCGAAGGTTGTACCACGGGGTCGTGCGGTCCATGGCGTTGTACGGCAGCCCGGTCTGGGCTGACGCCCTGGGGGCGTTCTGTCGCCCTCCTGCGGGGCCCGCAGCGGGTCATTGCGCAGCGGGCCATACGGGCGTACCGCACGGTCTCGTACGAGGCGGCTTGTCTTTTGGCCGGATTCCTGCCCTGGGATCTGGACGCCAAAGCCCTCTCCGATACTTTTCATTGGAGAGAGGAGGCGTTCAGAAACGGGCAGCGTCCGGCCCTGAAGGAGGTGGAGGCCAAAAGGCCTCCTTACGGCGAGCCGCCGTGGAGGAGTGGCGTCTCAGGCTGGAGGCCCCGTCAGCGGGGCTTCGGGCCGTAGCGGCAGTGCGTCCTGTCTTTGCACAGTGGCTGGACAGGCGCCACGGCGCGGCGACATTTCGCCTGACGCAGGTGCTCACCGGGCATGGGTGCTTCGGGGAGTACCTGTGTCAGATAGTAGGCACGGAGATTAGCGCCGTGTGTCACCACTGTGACAACTGCCCGCGGGATACGGCCCAACATACGTTGGAGTCTTGCCCAGCCTGGGACGATGAGCGCAGCGCTCTCGTTTCAGTCGTCGGAGGAGATCTCTCGCTGCCGGCCGTGGTCGCTTCCATGGTCGGCAGCCCGGAGGCCTGGCGTGCGGTGGCCCACTTCTGCGAGGTGGTCCTCTCGCAGAAGGAGAGTGCCGAGAGGGATCGAGAGAGGGAGGATCCCTCCCGCCGTCAAAGGAGACGTAGGAGGCGCCGGGTGGACGACTGACCGGCGTCTCCCGCCCTGTGGAATGGGGGCGTTTGGAGAATTCCACCACGGTATCCCCTGCCTGTCGTAAAAGGCGACTAATAGGGGCCACGAAGGGGGTCGTCGGCGGGCAGCAGGGGGCTGCTCCGTTCTAGTGCGCGCGCACTTTTCAGTGCGCGCAGTGCGTTCATCGCACACTCGGTTGACCCCGGGATGGACGGCAGTGTGTTGTTGGCCTCACGCTGCCGTAGACGCCGAGGGCGTCCTTCGGTGCGCGGGGGCTTCTGAGCCCCCCCCCCCCATAGGAGACGGGCCGCAAGGCGGCACCGCGCAGGGGCGGTTGCGGTCGCAGACTAGACACCGTCAGAGGAAGCCCGCAGTCGTCCCTAATGCGCCGAAGAGGGCCACCGCGGAGTTTTAGCTGGTAGGCCGTGCATAGGTAGTGTTAGGGACTCGGCCCGGCGGTCGCCCGAAGGACACTATCAAATCCGGGCGGCTCAACGCCGGGCCGTAAGGCACGGTTACCCCAGCATAACCGCTCAGTCGCCCCCCGCGAAGGCTGGGCGGTAGTAATAAGGTACTTTCTCCGCGAAACCAAAAAAGGTTGGGGTGCTAGGTGGGGTGCTAGGTCAGGAAACCTCCTCGTGGTGCACCCTGGGCAACGGCGCGTCGATCAGTCCGTTCAGGCTGATCTGCGCGCCGGCTAATATCCTGACAACCGAGGTGGTTGGCGGTCGTCACCTCTTGTGGCGACCGTCGTGTCGTAGTGAGATGAGATTGGCCCAAAGGGCGGCTCCCGGTTCTGTCCCGGGGTGTCGACGGGCTCGGTGTGCGCTCATCCCGCCCCGAGCAGGCAGTGGGGGGACTCCCTCTCCCATTGTCGCCGTCGCAGATCGTAATCCGGTATGGAGGTCGGTGGTTATGTCTCGCGCTCCTGCTGGACCGAGGGTCTTGGCTTAAACGCCCGGACCGCGAGGAAGAAAACCTCTATAAAAATTACCCCGAATCCCAAGCGGCGGCGCACCGCGAGGGGATGCATGGCCGATGGGTAGTTCGGTCTCGAGTGCGACCCCCGCCAGAGTACAGGCCGACCCTCTTGGCGGGTTACGCTAGGCTTACCCAGGTACAGGGGGCACTGCCTGGGTGGACTTTTATTTCCCCCATACTCGTGGGAACCAAAATGAATGACACTAATAATAAATCCATTTTAAATAAGACGCCAGTGGTTGTGCTGGAGAGGCTGCCTACTCCAGTTCCGGCTGGAGAGGCGGAGGTGGTGACAGGAGGGGAGGGCGGGAAGCCCGTCGAGGCCTTAGTGGGCCGCTTTTATGTAGGGGACTCGGAGTCGAGCGAGGGTGTCTCGTCGGCCCGAGAGGGAAGGCCTCGAAGGAATCCTCTCGCTTGACGAGTGAGACGGACGAGCCTCTCCTAAAACAGTGACGACGGACAGTCGGGGGCGAGGACGTCCGCCTACGACTGTTACGGGCCCTCAAAAGACCCGCAAGGAGCTGGACGCGCAGAAGCGTCAGCTGGGCAAGAGGCAGTTGGAGGAGGAACTGGCGACGTTGCTCCAGTTTCGGAGGTCTCCGGTTGCCGGCGAGGTCGAGATCATGCAGGTCGATGAGGACCGCGTGATCTCCAAGGAGGACCTGCTGCGCTGCGGAGACGTGGTGCGGCGGATTGTGAAAAGTCGGGAAGCCTCAAGGGGACCTCCCAAAGGCCCTAAATGAGGTTACCGACCTCATAATTAAATACGTGGACCAGCCGGAGTCCTCCAAATAATTCGCCTCGAGCACGAGGCGAAAAGTGGAGGAGAGCGCCCGCCTGGAGGCGTCTTTAAAGACACTCCAGGAGGAGAATGCCTCGCTCCGCCGGCGCCTAGAGGACCTGGAGACGGCCTCCAAGTCTGCTCCGATGGAGGACGTCCTGGAGCGGATGGAGGCCATGGTGCAGGCGAGGGTGGAGTCGGCGCTTATGGGCCCGGCTCGGAGAGCCCCACTGGCGCACGAAGTGCGCAGTGCCCCTGTGAGCTTCCCGTCCAGGGGCTACGTAGTGGGGAGCTCCCACCCTCCCTCGGGTAAGGGCAAGGGCGTGGGGAAGGGGAAGAGGGCGGCCAAACCCGCTCCCGCCCCTCTGACCCCGACCCCAGTGGCTGGACCTTCCAGCGCTCCTCCCCGCGTTGAGGCCCCTGGCCCATCCGGTGCGGGACCGTCTGGTGGACAGGCAAGGAGCGCTGGTCCTGCACCACGCAGAACCACCAATGGTGCGGCTAAAAAGCCCGAGGAGAGGAGGACCGGGGGGGCGAAGAAGAAGCCCGTTCCCCCCGTCATTATTTCTTTGACGCCGGCGGCAGTGTCCAAGGGCTCACATACAAACAGGTCCTGACGGAGGCGCAGGGCAAGGTTGACCTCACCGGCCTTGATATTGGCCGACTAAGGCCAAAGTTTACGGCCACGGGTGCCCCTATGTATGAGGTGCCCGGGGCCAACTCTGAGAGAGGGCCGACTCCTTCGCCGCGAGGCTGAAGGAGTGCTTCAGTGGGTCGGAGGACGTTCGGATCTCCCACTAAGACAGTGGAACTGCGACTGACAGAGCTGGATTATACAGCTACTTCTGAGGTCAGTCGCAGCGGCCCTCTCGAAGGCCGGTGAGTGCAGCCTCGAGGCGGTAAAGGTGGGACAGGTCCGTCCCGACCGCGGTTGGGTGGCAGCGCATGGGTGCGCATGCCCATGAAGGCCGCACAGAAAGTGCGGGGCGCGAGCCGAATTTTAATCGGCTGGACCGCGGCTCGGGTAACCGTGCTCGAGTCGCGGCCCATGCGGTGGGGCCGTGTCCCAGCCACAGACGGCAGACCCACCGCAGGTCGCGATGGAAGTAGTAGAGGTCGTCCAATAATGGACTTAAAGTTCCTCCAGGCGAACATCAACCACTGCGCCCGCGCTCAGGACCTGTTGTCCCAAAGCATGGCGCAGTGGTCGGTGCAAGTGGCCGTGGTTGCCGAGCCGTATTTTGTCCCTCCCCGTGATAACTGGGCAGGGACATTGGCGGTTCGGTAGCTATCATCACCCAGGGAGTTGCTGGCTCCCCCGCCCTTCGAAAAGTAGCGAAGGGCCAGGGATGTGTGGCGGTTCTGTTGGGGGACATTTGGATTGTCGGAGTGTATTTTTCCCCCAGCAGACCCCTAGCTGAATTCGAGACGTTTCTCATTCAGCTGGGGTCCCTGGTGGAACAGGGTCAACCTCGCCCCACGATCGTCGCCGGTGACTTCAACGCCAAATCTGTGGTTTGGGGTTCGCCGGCGACTGACGTTCGAGGCGAGGTCCTGGAGGACTGGGCGATCTCTATTGGCCTGGTCGTCCTGAACAGGGGTCGGTGGACACGTGCGTGCGGCACAACGGCGGGTCTATTGTCGATCTGTCGTTTGGGAGTCCCGCCGTTGCGCGTCGTGTTCGGGGCTGGAGAGTCCTGCAGGGCGTGGAGACGTTGTCGGACCATCGTTACATCAGGTTGACGTCTCCGCGTCAGCGAGTGTCCAGCCCGGCGGTGTGTCGAGTGCCCCTGTTCAGGGCGGCCTCTGCGGTGGGTTTTACGTCGCCTCGATAGGGAGGCCTTAGGTCTGGCCGTTCTGGTCGTCGTGGCTCCCCGCAC
>NW_023593106.1:0-26802 GCF_014839805.1 Manduca sexta
GTAGTGTGTGAATCAATCTATGTGTAGTGTGGGTTCTAGTCGGCATTTGCGTGTGTGGTGCGTGTGCGTGTGCGTGTGCGTGTGTGATGCGTGTGTGATGCGTGTGTAGTGCGTGTGCGGTGCGTGTGTGGTGCGTGTGCGTGTGCGTGTGCGTGTGTGTGATGCGTGTGGTGCGTGTGCGGTGCGTGTGTGGTGGTGCGTGTGCGGTGCGTGTGGCCCGACCAGTAGAGCAGCGCGAGCGCGAGCGCGGCGAGCAGCACGAGCGCACGAGCGCGACGAGCGCGGCGGTGCTGAGCGCGCGCACGTGGTGGCGCGTGTCGGGCGGCGACATCGCCTCCGGAGCGCCGCGCACCACTCGCTCGACACCTCCTGCGCACCAATACACCTTTCTTTCACACGTTTCTTCATTTACACCAACTTCATAGAATAGGTCTGGACCTTCGCCATCGGAAAGTGATTTATATTTTAAATATGCATTGTTATTTTTAAGATATAATATATTTTAAAATGTAAAAGAATAAATTTAAAAATATAGAGTATTATATCAGATCAGTATTATTTACTGTTCCACTGCTGAACACAGGCCTCCCCTAATACTGAGATTAGGCCTTAGTTCTAATAGCATATGCAATTAAGTTTCAGTATAAAATCGGTAAAATTTCATAAAGAGGGTATTCATTAACTTAAAAATATACATTTTTTGTTTACATTCAGAAATGAAAACATAAACCAATTTATACAGAGAATTATTAAAACCAACATTCATTCATTTCTCATTTAACCCGTGAGGTAGCTGAATGTTTGCCGGCAAACATTGACAGCTACGCGTGTGACAGGAAAATAACCTTATTATGTAGTATATATGTAGTATATAAGGTTATAATCCCGTGACACACGCAAATGTCATATGTGAAGCTGTCTTGGCTCGCCGGCGAGTCACGAGAGACCAAGAGTTAAGCTAAGAAAGATTCTTAGTTCTGCCAATACAATAAAAATAACATCAGCATTTTAATAAACCTCTTTTAAATATCGAATGATTTTTTATAATTCACCAAATTTTAATTAACCTATTTTTTAAATATCGAATAAACTTTATTACGCGGCAAAAAACGGCAAACTGTCACGTACCTCAGGCGGCGATTCGGAGCCGTTTATCAATCCGTTATCGGCGTGTCACGGACTGCGTGACGGCGTATATCTTCACCTCGTAGCGTGTCACGTTCCACAGCTCCACCTCCTACGAACATGAACATAACATGTTCACACAAACGCCTGGCGCGAAATGAGACATACTTCCTCGTTACAATTTTATCCTTGTGACGTCACAGTACCGTATATAAATCGATGCACAATTATAATTTTTTGCCTTTTGTAATAATATAAGCTTTATCTTTACATTAGGTAGATTTTTTTTCTTGTGAATAATTTATTTTGTTTTGTTTTTCTTTTTGCATTACAGTGTTTAAGGAAATAAATGTGTTGTTAATCAATTTGGTTTGTATTACGCCATCGAAAATACCAAGCGTAGGTCATAACTGTTTGTATTTGTTTGTGTTTATGTAATCCCTATCGAACAATAGATGTGTTTTAATGGCAAAACAACTGCGTGTGCGCTTGTTTACTATACAGTTTGAACGAATGTTGTCATAAATGAGTAATTTTATTGCATAGTTCCTTTTATATTTAGTTGCAATCGATACTTATAAGTTACATAGAAATAGCGTACATTTTCCTTGTGATATTTCCATTAATTTACAGCGGCCCGCACACGTGTTGTGTTTTAATCGGACCACACTACAGTCGAGTATTTAAAAAATCTCTACAAGGCGATAACACACGTCTGGCCTGTTTTAATAAACAGTACAACAGTGTAGCAACACGTATGCAATGTTTTATGTAGTCGACGGGCACAGAACTGTTGTTGGCCCTTATTCTACACGCTATAACTAGCTACACACCAGCTGGTGGCGGAACCACACCGGTGATAATAGGGACCGGACAGGTATTACCAAAAATCTGAAATTCAGTTTAAAGTAAAGTTTGTAATATTAAAATATTATCTCATATTTGTTTTTGTAAAGAGTTGTGATTTGTATTTTAAATCAATAAATAAAATACAATAATATAATATTTTTAGTCTATTCTTTACGGCAAATGAAACACCAATCACGGCGCATGACGTCACACGTGGGTAAAATGTAAACAAACAGACGTCATCTGGATGTCATACCGCGTTGTGGTATTTTTATTCTTTAAAGGTGTTTTTTGACACAGAACTGCTCTAATAATTAATATTAATTTATACGGGACGTTGTTACTATCTTCCAGCTTAACGTTTACAGATTGTTTAATCGTTAATCATAATGGACCGCAAAAATATCGTTGGTGCGTCGTACCTGAATGTAATAATACTTCTTACCAAACAAATTATTTATTGATGTACCACGAAAAGCAGATATACGAATAAAGTGGTTGCAGTTAGCAAGACGAACCTATGACGGAATGTCTGCAGACTCACCGATTTAGTTCTGTGAGGATCACTATGATATAAGTAAATAAAAATAGTGTTTCGGTTTAAAAATAAATCGATGAATATTTCAATTAATTAAATCATTTGTACACCCAGGAGGTTATGGTTATGAGATGTATTTATTTATGTTTTAGCTGCCACATGATATGGAATAGAATATTTATTTATAGAATTCTGGTTGTTACACAGTAACCTGAGATTGCCTGAGATTAACACGGTCTATGCAGTGTTGCAAGATCATAATTTCTCTTTACCCCAGGATTATTCGAATTTTAAATTTTACCCTTAAACCAATCATAAATAATTCGGTACTTTTTTTTTCTATATCCTTATCTATGCAGACGCCACTTCTTTCTTCACTTGCACTTCAATAATTATTAATTTAATTATCTCATTTTATTAGGAACAACTAGCTGTACACGAAAATTATATTGTATAAAAAATTATAATTGTTTCATGGCGTACAATTGTTGTAGGAAACATCTTTCTTTAAGCTCAAACATTTATTACAATACCGTGAAACAAATGCCTTAAATACCTTAACTCGTAGAATTTCCAAAAATTACCATAAAAAAATACCCTGCTGATTCAGTTTACCCTAAATCTAGGGTAAATAACCCTAATCTGGCATTATTGAATCACTGTTCAAATGACAAGACTTGTCAAGTTGCTTTATCCACGTATGACGTCACACGAGTCGAAATGACATAATGTAGCGTTTGCGCGGGAATTATAGCTATTTAACATTTAGGCATGGTTTTATGTACTTTTTAAGCTTTATTTGTGCAAAATACTATTTTTCTTGGCTATTTATATCCACAATGATCAATTTAAAACACCTTCTGAAAATTTGTCCGGTCCCCTATTCATTGCTTTACCGGGCAACACGATAGTTACAACCAAGCGATACGCAAAGCTTAAGAAATTTCTATGATTCTATATGTATGAACTGGTAAGAACATGTTAGTACTGTGTAATCTATATATATGAATCTCTGTTCCCTTGGTCTCGTTATAACTTGAAAACGATAATATGTAGTTCAATGAATATTTTTTAATTTTTTGTTTTGTTATTGCTATTGGGATGGAATATTCATAGCTAAGATATGACAATGTATGTCGGGCCAGCTAGTACGATATAATAATGACAATACTATACGAATAATATTCAACTTAAAAATTACTCTGTGACTATAATGTAAGCAATATTTAAAAAATAAACTATAAATATATAGGTATATAATTATTTTTACGAAGGGAGATAGTGCCATAACAACTATATAGGTAATAAACTCCTTATCGGTCTAATGTCCTAATATAACCGGCTTGGGGCTAACTTCACGAATGTAGATTGTTTGACATGCATCAAGAAATTGACATATGCAACGCGACAAGATTATTTCGGACATGGCTTCGGCCTTATAATTGAGAACGTTGCAGACATGGCTCCGGCCTTTATATTGTAATAAAGAAGATGTATAAAAAAGACAGACTAGGTTAAGAGGCTTTGGATCTCCATTTAAGGGAGGAAATCAAACAAAAAATGTAACGCGAGCGTAAGTCGCAACATCTACACCCGGCTTATAGCACTGTACGAACCGAGCGTATGCACCATGCCTATTACCCATCCCGTCCCCTCCGTCGCCGCACTCCCCCCGCCAGCGTCCGGCGACGACACTCGAGAACGGAACACGCGCACGCGCCGATGTACGGACAATTTAATTGTATCAGCCCGTTTAAGTTACTTTATATGTATATATGGTTGTGCTACGAACCCCGTGTTTTAATTAACACCCAACACAGTATTCCAACACTACAAAAAACTACGAATGTTATCCTATACTTCGACGGTCCCTACGTAAAGTATCGAATCTGCAAAAAAACATCGCCTGTTTAGTGTTATATTACCATGGCGATAAGCACTTCGATCCTTATTTTCTTCAATAAATGCAGTTCATTTTAATAAGGACCGATTAAATATCGACAGTCCCTAGGCAAAGTATTGAATCTGCATAATGCAATTTTGCAGATTCAATACTATACGTAGGACCGTCGACTTGTGAAATCGTATATTCATAACATTGGGCCAGTTTCTGGTATCACTCACCACACTAATGGTAGTCTCTATGTCGTTCTTGTTTGTGGGCAGTGTTAGTCGAGTTCTGGGCTGCTGTTCCGGAATCTTCCTGAGGGTCACCACATACTGGTCTATCGAGTTGTTGTACTCCAGTGGTTGCCGCCATTGGAGGTACAGTGTACCTGTAAATTGCAATATTGTGGGATTAAAGTGTCGTTTCCTTTGCAAAGGTAGACAAATGAGTTAGTGAAACCTCTTAACGGTCGTCCATTAATCACGTGATGTTTTTTAGTGACTTTTTAACCTCCTGGTGATATGTGATGAGGTTTCAGACTACCCCTACCCAAAATCATGTGTTTTTTTTCTGGTATAAAATAAACACAATACCACCAAGTTTCACCGAGTTTACAGTCGATGAGACTAATTATAAAATGAATGAGAGCTAGCTGGAGTGTGAGTGTATTGCCAACCTTTTAATGACAAAAATTTGGACAAGGAACTGAATCTTATTTTCAACCTTCAGCAATTTCACTAACCCTTAAAACTTCAAACATCATTTCTTTAGGAAACCATTAAGTCATTTCTGACTATCGATAATTTTAACATTATAATTACATACACTCACGCCTTTTATCCCCAGAGGGGCAGGCAGAGACGCAAATGATTTACACGCAGTCCGCCGTATGAATTCCATCCCATGCTATGACAGGAAGCGAAGCTATCGCCATATCGGACAGATTCCAGACTGCGGGCTAATACTGAGTAAAAACACTCAATATCACTTTGCCCAACTCGGGAATCGATCCCGAGACCTCAGCACTGCAGTCGTACCGTAATACAATGCAACCGAGACGCTCATACTTATATCGTTATAATACAATTTTTTAAAAATCGTAATCTACTCACGTTTAGGCTGATCGCAGGTGAGGTTCAATATGATAGGCGCTGACGGCGGTCTAACGTCAGTGAGCACGTAAAGCGGCTCCGACTCGGGCCCCAGGTGAGCCAGGAGGTCTGATGACGTCACGTTCTCCAGAGGGAAGTAGTAGAAAGCCCGCACCCAAATCTTGTACGGGGTGAATGGTTCTGCAAGAGAAAAGGTGGTTAGAATTTAACATTTAAATTTATTTGTATTTTTGTTATCATCCTTTTTATATGTTTTTGGGCAGGTGTGAGTTCTACCTTGTTAGGCGCGGCTTGGCCCTTCTGTTCATTAACTTTTATAAACAATTAGCTTATCAATTAATAAGTGGAGAGACTCACTGTCTTTTACAATTATACCTTTTTTGGCCCGACAATTATATATAATATAATTAATTATGTAATTATATTACATTACCATTCCACAAGGCGGAGACAGTACACAAACGACTTAATCCCTGTTTTTTAATGTTTACATATAATAAAATTGTAACAGGCCGATATGTGTACATTGTAGATAGATAAATATACTATTTGAAGTCTTTATTACAGCAACAGAAGGCAAAACAAGTTTGTAAAATTTTTGTCTGTATGTTTGTACCCACATCACGCAAAAACTACTGCATGGAATTCAATGTAGTTTTCACCAATGTATTGCTAAAGGTTTAACTTAAAAATAGACTCCATTTTATTTAAGAAAAATATAAAACTTTTTCGCACCGAAAAGCCGCAAGCAAAAATGAGTATACAATATAATACTCACTCAAATTCTTCAGCCGAAATCCGACGACCTTGGTCACCTTCCCCGCTTTATTCCACAGCGTGAGATTCATAGTCGGTTTCAAGTTGTCCCTGATCCCCAAGTTGCTTGGGAATATGTTCTTCTTGAGCACATCCTCTGGCGTTTGCACACCGCTCACATTCGCGTCGTATCTTGGAACTCCTTGTTCGTAATACAGCACGTAGGCCATCTGTGTGGTCTCTTTGTGGGTCTGTGTCGTCCATTTTTTGACCACTTCAATAGGAAATGTTGACTCGTTGAAGATCTCTAGATGTTCGTAATATTCCAAATGAACGCCATTAGTCCCGTTGTCCTGACGCCGCTTCCTGTGCCTACGGGACCACACATCCCTCCTACTTCTAGGCGGATCCAGTAGTATACTGGACGAGTACTCATAGTTCTTAATGTCTTCGTTCTTATACAAATTGTATGAGAAACCCAAGTCTTTGGGTTTCTCTGGTATGAGAGTATCAGTCGTGGGTACGACGTCATTTGGCTCGTCTCCTTGAGGCTCAGTCTTCGTGGTCTCTTCTACATCCTTGCTGATGATTGGGAGTTTACTCCGAGTGAAAGTTGAAGGAGGGATCCACGCGAGGTTGACTTCCTCTGACGTCACGTTGTAGGCTATCAGGTTTCGTGGTGCGGACGGAACTGTTAACAAACGATAACAAATAATGTTAGATGACCTAGGCCTGTAGTTATCGGCATCCTGGCTTAGTTCGCATGCTTGCCTCTTGTGGCTAGCACCGCAGGAGGGATGGAAGGAATCTGCTTATCGGAGCGGAGGAATGTTGCATATTTGGGATTCCGATGCTACAAATTATTCATATATCCAAATCCATGTTCTTGCCTACAAATTCAATTAAGCTAAGCCTGTAATTCTTCACTGGATTGAGTCGTTTCTTATTTTTAATCAAATTAACAAAATACATTATGTGTTAGACGTGTTTATTACTATATCGCTTCATAAAAAACGTAAACAAACCATAATAATAATTAGTTTACCGGATTAGATATTTCAAGCATAACGATGTTTTCACCTTGCGTAACAATAGCATCCTTAATTATGAAATTAAAAAGGAAACCAACTTAACGCTTACATAAACAACATTTAAATATTGAATTGGTCTATGCGGGTCAATGACACACTAACACCATGCTATATTGAACCTTAGCAATGAAGAAATAAGGGTCAGAAAATATTATTGCAAGTACAAAACGGTTGGAAAATGTAATTAAGTATGACAATTACAGCATAGCGCCGTACGAAACAATGGATTAGCAGGTCAACGAATCTGATGGATGGTCAGCCAAGGAACTCTTAAGGTCTTGTTCATTATGGAGTTTTCGGTATGGGTGGCTTGTTTGGGTTTAGCTTACGGAATTTTTGCCCAATCTTGCTGGACATTCGATTTTTTTACGCTGAACACTCGAAAGATACTCCAACTATACATACTAATATTATAAATGCGAAAGTTTATGAGGATGGTGTATGGATGTATGTTGCTCTTTCACTAAAAAACTACTTTACAGTAATATTGGTTATACATCAGAATGACACATAGGCTACAATTTATAATGATAAGTAATTTGGTCATAATATAAATACATATCAAGTAAATCGGAAAAAAGAATTATCTCAAAAAACTCCGTCACGCGTGCGAAGCCGCGAGTAAAAGCTATTACATATGCTTATTTGTAGGAGGATAAATGTGGAAACACAGGTCTAAATACCTGGCTACTACAAAGTTATGATAAGAAATTTGCCTTAATGATTCATGACTCACTCTAGACGGAAGGGCCACGTTTCGGGTCAACGCGGTCAGTCAAGTCAGTGAAGCGTCATTAACGCTTATTTTTCCTCAAAAATACAAATAATAAGCACAGCATCCATTAGTCGCGTTCCTAAATCAACTATTATACAACAATTTCAACATTTTTAGTTTATGGTTGACTGGCGATATTTTCTAAGTCTGAATCATTTAACTACTTCCAGCATTTGGCCATCAAAATTGTGGCAACAGGCAACAAATTTTAATACCCAACTAGGAAAACAAGAGACAAAAGGGCGCCCGAATCGCGCACGCGAGTAAGGTCGAATCCATTATGAGTCACTGGGAGTCAGATGCATCAATACAAGTAGGTGTTGTATGCGCGACGTTCTAGATATTGTCTGGGGATTAAGGTTCAAAATAGAGCTCATTTCGACTTTTTTATGTAAGTTAATGACGCTGTACAGGACGCTACACTGACTAGCCTTACTGATGACTTCACCAAATCCGTCCTTGGAATAAAACTTTATAGCCACTTACGCCTGTTTGCAATAAACAATCCCAATTTTAATCTTCAATTCGAGGTTAGATTAAACCAACACAAATATGCATGTCAAAAAAAACTTTGTTCTGATTGGTCAATTATCGCGATGGATCGAAAAAAGCGATTGAGCAGCTTGCTATTAGAGAAACTATTGTACAAATCTGATTCTGATCTATAGATGGTACCAGAGACTTACAAATTATTAACTAAAGAAACTCATTAATCTAGTAAAATATTACAAAGGAATGTAATGGATTATCACCATAAAACGTTGAATAACAAAGTACTGCATCGCAAACTGCCCTCATCACTTTGAATCATTTATTAATAACTCACATAATGTCCAGTAATTACACTTGACTTATATGATCTCGATACAGGAAAACAACATTAGTTATAACCCGGTCTGACAGTAGAAAACACAAAGTGACAATATATACTTCAACAATCCCATACCCCCAAACCGTACTCACATAATATCTATTTTAATAGTATTTGCCTTTAAAAAGCAAATGATGGGATATCTTCCTTTCATTGATTACTTATTCTATTTTAATATTAAAAAGGCTGATGGGTAATAAACATATTATAATTTGTAAAAAATTGTATTTGAAAAAATGTCAACACATGTAAACTCAGCAATCTTTAGGTTCTTCTTAATGTATCAACGATATTTCCGAGACCTTAATATTGAAAGACAGGTCCTTCAAGGCCCAGATCAGAAAAAATGCGATATATTTATCCTGATGCGTGTTCTGCGTTACCTTTGGCATAATGATCATGGACTTGAATTTTAACGATTAGAGAATCCATAATTGGTATCTTATGATATTTTTAGACTGGACAATTTCTCAATTAGTTATAAGTAAAATTATTTTTACAAAATTTTTGCTTACTATATACAAATAAAATAAATTTATAGTTTATATTTCTGGGTGGTGTTGTCTTTTATATCTGTACTCTTCACTATAATTAAAAACAACAATTCATTATTTGTTGTACATGTTCTCAAACTGGCTCCATAAATTCTTTCATGAATATGTATTTAATCTCAACAAGAGATTAGCATGGACTAAAAACCAATAATATGGAATATTTACAAAATTTTACCAGCCTTTCTAATTTCAAGCGGGAACTTCAAATACATTTTTATAAAACTTTTATAGATCTGCAAGATATTGTATGCTATCGTATTCCGTTATGGTATATGTAATAGACATACATGAAGAAGAAAATATTGTTAGCCTGTAATATGGGTTTAATTCATTTTGAATACTTTCTCTTCATAGAACCATTATTATGGGAATGGTATCTTATAATTAAGCCTTCACCATCTACCTGTCAAAATTTTAGAAGAATACTTTATTTACATGTAGGGATCGTAATGAGGGATATATTGTTATAATAAACCTTAATCAAAAGCAGGTATTCCACTGCTAAACACAGGCTTTGTAGATTTAAAAACTAAGCTGGTAGTAGCGTAAGAAAAAATATTATAACAAAGTATGTTAAGGTGTTTAATATTTTTATATTATTGTATTTTTATTTATGTTATGTAACAAAGTAAATGCTAAATTTTAATGTCATGATATTTTCACAGATGTTAAAAACATAATTTTTTATTAATAATGAAACATTATTCTTGTTATTGATGTTGGAAATTACAGGCCCCACTTCATACTTCTTATTTCTCTGCTCTGAGTTCTAAGTTTAACCTATTCTAAACCCTCGTATGTAACAGTTTGGAGTCAATTCTTTAAGAAATTCTTGCTAGAAGTTTGGTTTTGATTTGTTTTGACAAGAATTCAAGAATTGTATGTGTGGTTTGTGAATATCTCCATTTAATTGAGGCTTTAATGTCAATATGATTGTGTAGGTCTGAATGTGAAATAATAAATTATTTCAAATAGAAGAAAGACTATAATTGTATTTCTTTTAGCAGATTATTTTGCTGTAAACTCCGCCCATATTACATTTATGTCTTAGCTAATATCTCTGTGTATTAGTGTATTTAATTTCTTCATAATTCATTCAGAGGAGTTGTGTTCACTTTCAATGTGTATAACAAATCATTGTAACATCTCATACTTTGTAAGATGTTGATAATTTTTAGACATCCATTAACAATATCCTGGAGATAAATCGGACAAAGTATTATATTAATGAATAATTAAACAAAAATTAGTTTGATGTATAAAATTTTTTTTTTGGCAATATTCTAGCAATAACTGCTAGCCTTTATTATGGAAAATGTTACAAATCAATTCATTTATGCATAAAATAATGACAAATAGGTTTACCCAACAATATTGTTCAGCACTGGCATTTACAGCAAATTAATGCTATAAATTTGATTAATTAAATATTTTTTCCAGTAAGAACCCTCATTATATGTATACATAACCATACTCAACACATTAATGATATTAATAGCCCAAGATTCATGAATAATGAATAATTAATATAAAGCGGGTGATAATTGAAACGTAATTATCGTTTGATAGAACCTGCAGATCCTCTAGCAGATTAAAGCCGTGGGCGTTCTGTCATACGCGCTCCTACTATAGGCTACGGCGTCATCCCCACGAACCAAAAAACGCACAACACCAACGCAACACAACACACAAAACATCAACAACAACACACTCACCGAGAATCTCTTTGATTTCGTTGTCGTTAGCTGCATTATCACAATGAACACACAAAATAAATATAGTAAAAATGGCTCCTACCATGTAATGAATATACATCTTAAAAAAACACGATGGGCACGAAATTAACGTGCTTAAATAGCTTTAATAATATTTATAAACCACATTTTCTCTTCGCTATTTGATAAAAGCGGAAATAATCTCGTTAACAAGTCTAATTCGTCTAAATTGTTTTAATCAAGCTGCCATCGAACAAGACCCCGCCGTCTGTCATTCGTCATGTCAATAAACAATTAGTGTTGCCATAAATACCTTTCAATATTTCTTCTAAATGCCTTGAAACATCACTTTTTATTTCCATTTAATATGGCTTCTAAATTACCTTATAAATATCCTTGTAAAAATAAATGTATGTATGAGCGTTAAAAATTCTAAATAACAGTGTATTTGGTTCTATGTTAAGATTACAATTCTTGCATAAAAAGTAATAGTTAAGCTATATTCTTATAAAAATAGTTATATATTAATTTGTTTGTTATACATATTTTTTGTACGTTGTATATTCATTGCAAATAATTTCAAAAGTTACTAAAATGTAAAATTTATTATTTGTGGCAATTATTTTTCGAAGATATTTAAACTTGTGAGACATAAAAAGATAAATTCTCAGAATAAAAATTTATTAATTATGTCTCTACAAAATAATACATGTATTTTATAATAAGGAGACATAATAATAAACTTTGATTATGAATACGTATTTCGCGAATACACTCCTATAAAACATGTAAACTTTGAGTACATGGATATAAAATTTAATATGACGAAATTTTAAAGGCCGAAATATCCATGATTATTAATTATTTTTACGTTACTGCGAGAACTAATCACTAACTAGACGTGAATTTAACTTGCCAATACTTATAAACCATAAACTATTAGTGATACCAATGCATGTTTTTATCAAATGTGTAGAAATATGTTATTAGGACCAATACCACCTTTTGCAAATATGCACGGTTTCTAAAGACACCACGAAAAATAGAATGTCAAGCATTTCTTTTTTTATATATAATGGACCCATTTATTATTATGTATTTAATAAATTTGATGCTTTAAACTACTTATTTTATCCATTTCTACTTCACGCCTAGTTCCAAATTTTGTTCACAAATAGCTAAATATTATTATATCACGCGCCGTGCAGCTTTCTTATTGTTCGTCCTTCTAATATTATAAAAATACAATACAGCTTTGACACATTTTATAAATTTCTTTATTGCTGACCTGTACTTATAATATATTGCTTTCTTTTAACATTTCTGTAATGTTAAGTTATTTATTATGAAAATATCAGTTTGCAAAAGTATATTTATCTCATAAATGTTATTTTATTTGTAATTTTTTATCCGATCGTTGGTAACACTCCCCAGTTGGATTGTTTGTTCGGCTTTGGGTGTCAGCCGCTTTGTAATTTTGTGTGATAATTATAGAAATAATCAGTGATATTGTTGCACAGGTGAATAAAAAATGGTTTAACAGTAGTGCTATGTGTTTGTTATTGTGGTTTTGCGTGCGCCGTACGTAAAAACGAGTGCTTCCGCCATGACAATGGTTCCTAATCTCGGGAAGTGTACCGCGGTACTTATAACATATTTCGTGTGTATCGTATTCTGGTATCCCATTTTAGGTGAGTTATAAACAAAATCATATAAATTGCACAGCTCATAGTTGCTAAGTATTCTCACTGTGTTGTGTATTTCGGATGTATTTACAGGAAACATTACACGCTCCGGTTTTTTGTTACAATGCGCGCATTTTTTTCAATTGATGTGTTTCCTAAAAATTTGCGGTCAACGGATGCGATTAAACGTAGTCAATGAACGCATTCCTGTTTATTGTGCTCGGTTATTTATGTTGTATTGTTTTTCTGTTCTGATTTGGTGTTCACGTATGATAAAAACAGGAACTCGTGTCGTGTTTGGAGAAATCCAATTGGTATTGAAGTGTTAATGGATAGAAAACAGATAATGAATATCGCGTTATATCCCGGTTTCTGAAATAACATGAATTCCCGTCAAAAATATATTTTCACCTAAACATGTGTGCAATAAAAATATGATGCAATGGAAAAATAAGTACTCAAAAAAATATGTTATTAAAATAACGCAAGCTCGGTATAGTAAATATTAATACAATAGGCACCAGCCCAACCCCATACATCCTAAATGCATAATTAATGTCCCTTGTGTACTTAGTCATTTTATATTTATGTCCAGGCATTGACCCTAAAGATAAAATGCCTAAGGATTTTAAAAATACATCAAAGAACTAATTAAAAACAAATACATTAGAAATCAGATATTGTGTTGTAATAATCATACATAATAAAACCTATTTTTGTTTAATTTTGACTGTAAGAGGAAAACTTTTGAGAACAATATGTATAATAGTTGGAACAGATATTGACACAAAGGTTGGCTTTTGAAAAACAATTTGTAATTTTATGTGTATTTAGTTATTCCAATATGCTTATTCATTTGGTTACCTATTAAGGTAGTAAAATGATGTATAAAACTTATAAGTAAGTTTATATCGTAACTAGCTTTTGCTCATGGTTTGGAAACGTTTTTATAGGATAAAAGTCTTGGTTTATATTTTTAAGGGGTTACACAGTAACCTGTGTTCTTCCTAGTGCCAAAATTACAAACTAACTCAATATTGAATTTCAAAATTCTATATCATATTCTGGGTTATTTTTGAATTTATTGTAGACAGATACTTGTGGTAGTGGACTTTGTTGTACAATATGTAACATTTTATCAGCTATGGTTAAGTTTATACTTTACTCAGTTTACACCCAGGGTTCGTTTCTCTAATAGGTTTATCACTACTGCTATAAAAATAAAAGAAATTATCCTTTCTTTGTTATAAATAAACACAGAATTCACAAACTGGATTAAGAAAAATTGTTGGCATACATATTGCCAAATACTGAATTATTGTAATCACTATGTTCAATCTCAGAAAATTGCCTTTCATACAGACAGGGCCTTGAGTAAATACAAAATTAAAATGTTTGTATACATAAACATATGACAATATATTTTCCAAACTAATAAATTAAATTGTCAGTAAACCTCTATAAGTGGCGATAGCCTAGTTGGGTGCAGAATGGACTGCCAAGATGAATGTCTGCAGGTTCAAATCCCAAGGGCACACACCTCTGACTTTTCTAATATCATGTGTGTATTCTTTGTGAATTTATTGTTCGTTTTAACGGTGAAGGAAAACATTGCGAGGAAACCTGCACATCTGAGAAGTTCTCCATAGGAATTTCGAAGGTGTGTGAAGTCTACCAATCTGCACTAGGTCAGCATGGTGGACTAAGGCCTAATCCCTCTCAGTAGTAGAGGAGGCCTGTGCTCAGCAGTGAGCAAGTATATAATACAGGGCTGATATTATATATTATATTATTATTATTATACCCATATATGACCCTAATCTGAGCTAACTATACATTTTTCATCACTCTTACAGACTGGGTTGTTCAAGAGCAACACAAAGCTTCCATGCATGGTTTAATAAAATATGCCTATAGTTGGCCAATCATGCATCCCAGCACAATGCCCAGATAGGATATATATAAACCACTAGAAAATTTATTGTGTGCTTATTCTGAAAAACAAATTTAGGATTAAATATAACACAAGGAAAAAACACAACCCACATAACTGATCAAACAACAGTGTTTGTAATTAAATTATGTATTTTATATATATTTATATGAGAATAATTACATTAATACTACTATAACTGGTAGAAATCACTATTTTAGTGGTAAGTAAAGATGCAGACTAAATATGCTATCAATTTGCTGGCTCACTATTATAAGGTACTATCATATTTTTTGCACAAATTGAGGTATTAAAATATAACATCAGTCTAGGTTTCTTTCAATAAAAATGTCTAATCACCTGGAAAGTAAATAAAGGGGAACCGTTAATTATCGTCTTTTCTAATTTTCAACAATATAAAAATATTAAGACTACTTTTTTACCCTAATAAAAATTACTATTAAAGACAATATAATAATTTAATGATAGTTTCCCTATTGGTACATGATATTTAATGTAACTATATTACTTAAAATTCTATTTTTAGAGAATGATAATTGGATAATAGTGGGTTCAGCAGTTGTGCCTCTGCCTATACCTTCAGGGGTAAAAGGCTTGTGTGTCTGTATGGATACACAATTTCAAGTATTACTAAATTTCTGTAACTTTTTTTTATTTATTTATTACATGGCAAAATTATTTATTATGCATGTGAAAATTACATTAAGTAAATACTCAAATTAAATTGGCCTCATTGAAAATTCAATCCTTTGAATATTATCATTGTAATTTTATCAGTCAGGTGTGTTATCTAACGAATGCTACAATACTACTACCATGAATGACATGATTGTTGGCTTAAATTTTGGGTAATAAGCTATAATCAACAACATATTCCTTTAACTATCTACTGTAGGATATGTGGAGAATGCATAAGGCGATATCGGAGTTAAAACTCGATTTGCCAAATTCCCCACTTTAGTTGTCAGTTCGTGGCTTCGTCACAACAACGCGCCTAACCTGCACCCCATGGTAAACACCCTACTAGAAATACCGGAATGGTACTATAATCATATTCATAGAAAGGGAAACTGAACTGACTGCCTTAGTGGCGTAAATGTATGCGTGCTAGGTATAGGACTACTATTCTAAGGTCTTGGGGTCAGAAAAGGTAATATTATCTATATAATGCAATATAGATTACAACAACTCAATTAGGATGCACACTCAGTTTCCAACTTGTGCTGCACATCCTTAAGTTATAAAAACAAATCACAAACATTTAACAGACTTTACTTCAAAGTGTACTTATTATTACTTAATAAGGGGTTTTCCATTAATCATGTGATGATTTTTAGTGACTTTAACCTCCTCCCCCGCCCCTGGTTAGGTTTTAGACTACCCCTCCATCTGTTAACCAAAATACACTAGATTTGTTTTTTGTACAAAGTATAATTAAAAATTAAATATTTAGATGAAATCGCGCGATCAACGAAAAATAAATACACGTGATACTTATTACCACCCCTGCCCCTGCTAGTGATATTTCGTGATTTTATTTCCAAACCTCCCCTCCCTTTCGAGCCTAACAGGATTAATGGATGACCCCTAATGTAAAGCAAATCTATACAAGAAAACAAAAACTACACTATAAATAACTTAACAATAAAATTTGAAAGATAATTTTTAGCAACCTAACCATATTTGGACATTTTCTTTATCATAGTGTGCAAACCGTGACTGTTTGCATCAAGGTGGATCAGAATAACCTCATTGCATAATCTGTTACAATTCATCACATGCATGTATGTAAAAATATTATCATACACTCCTCGAGGTTGCCGAGGTCTGCATGAATGAATAAGGTATTTGAAATATTATTAAATGTAATCTGCATCCCGATAGGGTAAGTAGATATGTTGCAAATAATTCCAAGTTTGTTAAACGTTTTTTCCTATCATAACAGTTTTAAGGCATTACGTTTTGGTTACTGATCTCTCACTGATTCTACAGCCCAAGCGAAATGTACATAAACAGGGCCAGAATATAGTGGTATCTGGAAATCGCAAAGTAAATTTTATATTAATAATTTATCACAAAGCTTATATGTATGGGCGATTTAAAAATGTAATCACATAATATTTACTAAAAAAAAATATCAGGTGTTTTTTTTAGTATGTATTACTAGCTTTTGCTCGTGGCTTCGCCCGCGTTATGGGGATAATTTTTTGTCCGACTTTCTTGATATGTTTCGTTATATTATGATCAAATTACACAAAATCATTATAAATTATAGCCTATGTGTTATTCTGATGTATAACCAATATTACTGTAAAGTTTCATCCAAATCCGTTCAGTAGTTTTTTCGCGAAAGAGGAACAAACATACATACATCCATCCTCACAAACTTTCGCTTTATAATATTAGTAGGATAGTGTTAGGTATAGTCCTTATCTAGATTCCGACTTACGTTATTTGAAAGGAAATATTTATAACTAAATTTCCATAGTAACTTTTTTTTTTTGTTTTAATATTACGCCACTCTTCCTGTCAAGCTACTCAACAAAATCTCTTGCTTAGTAAAATAGGAACAAAGTAACAAACGTACAGTCACTTTTATATTATCACTAATAATGATGTTAGTAAGGCTAACCACTGTGATTTCTGTAGCAGGACGCAGTACCGACCTTTCCGGATACCTAACTTATACCGTCGGGTCTTGTTTGCCTTTATTTCCGTTTATGGTAAGCACGTATACAGGGTCATTTTGTCAATAAATGAAACCACATACTCGTCTTTACCTCTGCTAATATTATGCCAAAAATCATCCACAGATTACAAATATTTTCGCCCAAAGCCCGGTTATAGTTTCTGATTTTATGATTATTTTGTGAGATGTGATGTGATGATTATTTTATTATTTGGAGGTCCGCCTGGATAGGTACCATCTCATGTCTCAGGATGGCGAGCGCGGTGAAATACCAAACAATACTTTGTAATTCAAATTGTTGGATGGTGTTTCTATTGTTTATGGGTGGTTGTATCGTCTACCATCTCGCCATCGGCAAGCTCGTCTCGTCATTCAAAGAAATAAAAAAAAATGTTCAGTGCGGATATGGTGTGTATGTTTGTATTTTCCACTGAAAGTATGATGTAATTTCGACAGTCTCTCAGTATAGTAAAAGTGGAGTTAGAACGTGTAAAATTTAAATTACATTCGATTGATATTTATTTTGTTCTAATTTTTTTATTTACGTATATGTATGGTTAGAGTAACTAACAGTCAAGGGTTGTTTTCAAAAATACAAGTACATGGTTTAATTTATTAACGGAATGTCAAAATCACCCTGTATGTATAATATGTAGTAAATGTACTTCGTCGGATGCAAGCTTCTTCCAATCGGTCGGTCCGGACATATTGTCGCTTAGGTGACGTCTGTGTTCAACAGTGGACATTCTGTGACTGACGATGCCTTCTACGTGATATAATCGTGGCAAAATTTATGGCACATGAGCTAGAAAATATACTATAAAATAATTTATAACTAAAATATTTATATCGTACCATAGCGAATAACTTCATTTGGTTGACTGTACTGGGCTTCGAATTCAAAACTATGATTCGTAAACCGCAGCACCTATACGGACGTGACCACCACGCAGTGACAAATTATTTTTTTAAAATCGAAGTGGCTGATTCGTCGCCTTTGTCCCTACGTGTAGACAAATTGAAAACAACTTCATATTACACAGGAAATATTTATTTTAAGACAAAGAATAAATATATGAATACTTTTGCGAGTAAAGAATCCACATCAGAGAACCTAGCTATAGCTTTACTTCACTTATTATTTTACACTAATATAGTTGCTAGTCTCTGAAAAAGTTTGAATGTATTTTTAGAAGGAAACGCAGAAACCGCTGAACGGAATTTGGTAAAATTTAGCACCCAGATATACCACAATTAGGCTACTTATCTCGGTGAACGGAGATAATATCGGAAAAAGGTTTTGCGAACGCTATAAAAATGATACAACGCTCATAGTTTTAGCAGCACGTCCCCCCAGTTACTTAACACGTAGGAAGTAACGCATGAATCACTAGGAATTAGGGACTAGGGACGTCACCGAGGGGGGAGATTTGTTTTAACCTCTTTTAGAGTTTCAATGACACTTGCGGGTATAATGGAAAAAATGGGGTAACCACCAGCGGCATGTCTGAGAGATTTTGAAGTGAACACGTAGACGCGTGGATGCAGGTATGAACGTCTGTCTGTGTAATATGTATGTGACGATATCTACCGGCTTCACTTTTCAAACATGTCAAATACTAATAAGTTTATAATCTTATTTTACTTGTTAATCGTAATTGTATTATAAATACGAAAGATTATGAAAATGTATGTTTATTAGAAGTAAACGCTGAAAAAAACTGAACTGATTTAGATGGAGTTTGATACAAGGATAGACCTGAATTAACATATAGGATATGTTTTATCCCGGATATTATTTCGTATTTTAGAGACGTTTGTAGGGGGTGAAGGCATGAACAACACCCCGTATTAAACATAAGTTATTATAAAATGTAGTAACAAAATAAGTAACGGCTTCATTTATGATTTTTTTTTATTTATCTTGCTGTTTCACTTACTAGTTGTGTGCTACCTAGCACTTACTAGCTGTCTAGCATTTTGAGATTTGAGTAGAACCACTCCGTAAACCTATTTGTCTACAGTTTGGGGTTTCGGAAACGCAGATACGTAATGTAACATAGCCGCCCACTAGATAAGTAAAAGCACTGCGGTCAAGCTGACCATAAAGCATAGTAAGCTATCAATTCGCTTTGTCTTTACTTTTTGAGAGGCAGTAGGACTACTCCGGCACCGACATATACATAATGCAGAGAAAGAATGGTTCTGCCACATAGTACAAGAATTGGTTGTTTTTTTTTTATAAAAATTCCATTCCAGAATGTCAAATATGAACATTAATTTGAGTTAAGAATCAACATTATAGAATTATAATCGTATGTTAATTTAGTTCAACTTATTTATAAATAGGCAGCAATGTCAATGGCAAGAAAGTAAATATTTTCGGGAAGGAAAAACATAAATTACAAAAACCGTACACTAAACGAAAGTTCAAGAATCAACCCCAATCTCAATCTTCAATCCGATTCCGAGAATGAACCAATCAAAATAATTCATTTATGAGCATGTCAAAAAATACTTTGTGGTGATTGGTCCATTTTTGATATAGGTCGAGAAAAACGATTGGGATTGTATATTGATAATGACGGTTAGTCGCCTAATGGTTGTCATGTCAATCATAAGGCAGCCTATTTGTGGCGATGGATAATAATATTATGGGTTTGATTGTTTGTTATAATTATATTTGATATTTCGAGTAATGAACACGTCTAGAATTTGTGCCCGATATAGCATAATCGCCCCCTCTATTTAATTATTGATTGAATACAAGTATGGTGTAATCCAGTTGCATTGGTTCTACCTTACCTTTCGGGAATAAAGCCGTTAGCTCAAGCAGCGCGGTTTACATTAGCAAGGAAATTTGCAGAAATTATCTAGCGCAAGTGATTCTGCTAAGTAAACAGGCACAGCAAGATAATATTTGCAATTTTTAAGTATAAAAAACTTACGGCGAATCTTATGTGTATAGAATATTTAAAATATTTTCGCTATTGTAAATGCATCTGGAAGTAATATTAGTATCTTGTTTAGAACTTGTTAAAAATAACTTCAGAAGAGTTTCTCTATCTCAGTTTTACATACAAAACTATAAAACTATATTTACAAAACTTCGATTATCTCGAAATAAGGTATTCCTAACATACCGCTTTTGCGCTTAGTACGACAATATATTACTGCGAGGACTTAATAGTCTAAACTTAGCTTAAAGGCAAAGCTTTCTTTGAACATACATGCATACATCAATAATTCATCTGATATCATATTTCTATGCGTGACTACGATCAATTTCTATCAGTAAGCACTTGCTCGTTTGTGCTTCTACAATAATCAACTAGTTTCGTTCCGGAATTACCGAACGTCACGACATCGGAACTGCGGAGCGTTTGGACAAGGGTTCAACTCGCAACATGTCCCTACATTCCTATGGGTTCTGTCGATTAGTTTGGGGGAATTATGTAAAACAAAGCGATAATGTTTGTTCGAAGTAAACGTATAAACCGCTGAATCTAATTGAATGCTATTTGGCCTGGATTAACATGACTTACGTGCATGACAAAGTGGCCCTGCACCTGATGGTCATTGGTGTGGGTTCTAATAGAATGTCGACTGACGAAAGACGATTACCTGTCGACAGTCGACACAATTATGTCGGCCTGTTAGAACTGGAGAAACACAGGCTGATCCCGGAACGCGACATACTTATGTGGGCCTTGTGGTGACTATCCTGGTGAATATAAAATATATCCTACCACCAGCAATGTAATGTAGGTGACTTTTTATCCTGAAAATGTGCATAGTTTTCTTTTTATGTCAGAAAGGCGATTCACGCGAGTGACGCCGCCAACAACACATAGTTAAAAAGTAAAAAAAACCATTTTACTGTTATTTTTGGATAATTTATCTATTCATAGTTCCCGATAACAAGTTTATCAAGTTGTTCGAATAGATAAACTATTAATATTACTGTTATCTCTAAACTTATCGAATTACGCTTAAGAAAATTTTACTATGAAGCGTATTAAATTTTTTACGATTTCGTAATAAAAAATTCACCGTTAAAGTCACGCTCCATTTCCCATGCTAGTTTTGTAACAATTATATAAAAAAGTCATACGATCTATGGTTCTTGACGTAACATCTGCTATGTTAAAACTTTTTTATTATACTAAAATATGTTGCTCGAAATTCATTCAGCATGACAAACCTCTCACCGGCTAAGTCTCTGCGCTTTTTGCAGGATAAAAAATATCCCATAAGTTAGTCCAGGACATGATCTATCCGTATGTCAATTTACGTTGAAATCTGTTCAACCACTAAATTAAAATTGGTTAAATTTTGTACAGTGTAAATAGACTTCCAGTTACCAGCCAAACATATGACAGGCAAAATAATGTAATTGTAAATTAAATTGTCTTAAAATCAGAAGTCGCGCGGGCGAGTCCGCCTTGAATAACTAGTACAAAATGTTTAGAACATACTTATCTCAAAAGTGTTCATAGTTGATACCTTCTTGAATAACGGTAACTGATAACAAAAAATACATTGTAAGTAGCTCAGGAACTGCGTTTCGACATTCGAAATCGTTTTTTTGAGTTTATCTGAATAAATATTATAAATCTTGAAGCAAGTGAAGGAAAAGGTTTTAAATTGTAAAATAAATCTTTTGTACCGCGTTTAAGATAGATTTTTTATTCGGATGTGGCAATAGGCTTGCTAGTTCCCATCCACAACAGCAAGTTACTAAAATAAGCCCTTGAAACCGTAGGTGTGGATTAATACTCGCACTTACATAAATTAATTACTAACTGAAAAAGCATTCGCAATTTCCATAGTTAACATTTTGGAACACCTTTTTTCTATTTTACTAAACAAGGAAGCAAGCATTTGCCGACATTGGGAAGACGAATCAATCCAATAATAATTAAATAAAGAAAACTGTGCCGATTAGTGGCGATTCCTAACGGCTTCCATTTTATAATTTATGTAGAATCTAATTATCATTAAAACGATGTGCACACTGCATTTATGCATAATAGTACCTATATTATGTTATGTCGAGGTTCGCTTCGAAAAATTTCACCCGTCGCCACTCATGCCGATATAAAATACTCAACCTCGACCTAGGAAACCACTACACGGTCATTTCCCCTGAGCCACTGCACAAATAATGATAAAATTGATAATGACAATAGCACTGGTCGAGGATGTTGCTGTTATATATTTACAATTAAGAGATATGTTTACGACGGTATCTTTAGGGCTGTCTACTTCGAGCAATGTTTATCTATGGCATAACATTGATAAGATTATAGATAAGTTATCTTGTAATCGCAGTGTATTGCATGAAATCTGGAAAAAAATAATTTGTTCAAGAAAAATCACCGATAAGAATTATCTGGCTAAATGTTATTTTGATTTATAGCTTTAAAGATAGTCTTAACATGACCTTTGTGAAATATCAAAGTATCAGAATTTGTATTTTATTGCGGCTAAAGGCAGACGATCTAACACTTGATGGTAAGTGGTCACCGTTGCCAATGAATGTCGACAACGCCAGGAGCAAAACTAAGTCACTGCCTACCGTAAAAAATTTTGAAGCTGGTTTGAAGAAACACAAGTCAAAGCCAAGCTACTGCCTACTGTATAAACTTCTGTATTTTGTAAACATAAGTTTATATCGCAGTTTCGTGCTCTCTGTGTCAAGTTTTTTTTTAATTGAATCATTATACTTTTTTCGCTATTCCTTATTCACAATTATGACAGTAAATGTAGAAAATACAAGTATAACACAGTTTTAAATTCTGCCAACCCTATCTCCAATGTGTTCTGGAGGACATTAAAATTTAAGAGAGACAACGCTATCTTATGCACTATGAGTGAAAGAGACAGCGGGCCGGCCAGTAAGGAAACGATTAATTAAAAGTTGGACAGTTGACGATATAAAGTGATTTTCACTTAGATCTAGTTTCTTCTCGAAGTATCGCCCGAGTGAAAGTTAACTCGTAGATAGTGTTCGAGGAAATTGAATGAATGGCAGTGGCGGTCGTAGTTAGCAATAATGCAATGGAAACTGACTTTTATGTCTTATCATATTAAGTAAGAAATAAGTGTAAGCCGATATTTACCCACTTTTAAATTATCCCATTAATTGTTTCCATTGTGGTAATAAGTTATTCGAATTTCAGGGATTGCATGACCGTTTTATAAACAGGTTGATAATGCACGTTTTGATACGCGCACTCTACGCGTTTTCAGAACGCGAATTTAATCTATTCTAATATATAAAGCTGGAAGATTTTGAACACGCTAATCTCAGGATATACTTAACCGATTTTGATTTTTTTTCACTAATAGGAAACTACATTACTATTGAGTGCTATAGGCTATTTTATCTCGGAAAAACTTTTAAGCGCGGAGCCGCGGTCAATAGTTAGTTTGAACATAAAAGGTCAGAGATCCCGTATACATGGTGCACGCGTGCGTTTGAAGTACTGCGTACTTCTTATTCCTAATGTACTTTAAGTTGTGTACAGGGTGTTGAAAAATCTTGGAATAAAAATATCTGTATTCTTTTACGTGATAAAATATTCTATATGTCATTCCTGGACATGACGTAGCGGTGTACCAAATTTAATAAATACAAACTTTAGCACTTATTTATTTATCTGCACTTCGCATACAATTATTTTTACATGGCAGATTTAACCCCAAAGACATTCTTATACCGGTAAGTAACGAGCCAATGACAAATTTAACAAACTGACTCAAACAGCTCATCACAATAAACTATAAAATCATAAGGTTTAAAGATACAATAGAAATTAATATACCATTATTAAATAGATACAATGCATTTGCTATCACATTAAAGCCGTTGTTAACAAGTAAAGCGCAACAATGTTCAACTTCTGATTAGAACAGTGCGTCGGCTTTGTCGCGTATTGAACTTAATAAATAAATATAAATAGGTATTTTCACATTGTTTATGGTTTCGTTTTCCCGTTTTGTGCGAAGTATTCTGTTATAATTCATATGGATTTATTTTATATATTGAGTCGTATGTGATTACTGAAGACTTATGTGATATAGTATGGATATAAGTCAATGGAAAACTCATACAGCAAAGGTACAGTCAACCACAACTGTAGCTGAACAAATTAAATATAAAACTTTTGTGTCCTTGTCAATAATCATGTTTTCTTTAACAAAATAAACTTCAGAGTTGACTTTATTTTAGATAAAGAAAAATATTTCCATTGACGTTAATATTATCTTAATATTTGAAGCGTTTTGTAATTGTTCAGCCACTTTTATGGATGACTTACATTATTTTGGAACCACGATAATGTTTTTATTGTTACTGTTCTGAATTATGTTCATATTTGTTTCGCAAATAGCCAAATGAATCATGATGCATATTATACATCAAATTCCCCAAAAGCTGTCTTGTTTGTATATTATTTATTTTCTCAAAACCTACTGAACGGATTTTTATCAAACTTTGCTATAGAGCTAGTTTAAGGCAATGGGAAGGTTATAGGCTACTTTCTAATTCAGGAAAATATATAGCAGGACTTTTATCCCGGAAAACCTGATGGGATCGAAGACGCAAGCAAAAGCTAGTATTTTTTAAAATTAGTTACACTTACGTAATAAGATGAAGCCGCTAGCAAAATATTATGCAGTATTTGATTAATTATTGTGTAAATGAAAACAAATAAATAAAGGACATAATATAAATTCCGACATACCACCACATTAAATAATAAAATATTATCCTTGTTTATACAGGGTGTTTCCTGTGTTTTCATTTCAGAAATAGTTTAATCCATAATATAATATTATATTTTGCCCGCGGCTCCGAAGGTTATAAGTTTTTCAGGCTAAAGTTTTCCGTTATAAAAGTAGAAGTTTCCCGGAGCCTATGTTCTTCCCAAACTAACTGTCTCCATACCAAATTTCATCTTAATACGTTGGGTAGTTTTTGAGTTTAACACGTTCAGACAGACAGATGCAGCGGGGACTTTGTTTTATAATATATTTTTAGAACTTTTAAGTGGAACAATCCCGTCATACATCATTGTTGCATAACTTTAACCGTTTACGCAGCGCAGGCAACGGAAGCTCTCAAACTAATAATTTTCCCCGTTTTTGCAACATGTTTCATTACTGCTTCGCTCCTATTGGTCATAGCGTGATGATATATAGCCTATAGCACTCCAGGAACAAAGGGCTATCCAACACAAAAAGATTTTTTTAGTTAAAACCGGTAGTTCCTGAGTTTAGCCATTACTGCTCTGCTCCTATGGTCATAGCGTGATGATATATGACTTTGAGCACTCCACAAACAAAGGACTATCCAAACACAAAAATAATTTTTCAGTTCGAATCGGTAGTTCCTGAGATTAGCATTACTGCTCCGCTCCTATTGAATATAGCGTGATGATATAGCCTATAGCACTCCACGAACAAAGGAACTATCCGACGCAAAAAGAATTTTTCAGTTTGGACCGGTAGTTCTGAGATTAGCCATTACTGCTCCGCTCCTATTGGGTATAGCGTGATGATATATAGCCTATAGCACTCCACGAACAAAGGGCTATCCAACCCAAAAAGAATTTTTCAGTTTGGACCGGTAGTTCCTGAGATGAGCCATTACTGCTCCGCTCCTATTGGGTATAGCGTGATGATATATAGCCTATAGCACTCCACGAACAAAGGGCTGTCCAACGCAAAAAGAATTTTTCGGTTTGGACCGGTAGTTCCTGAGATTAGCTCGTTTAAACAAACAAACAAACAAACTCTTCAGCTTTATATAATAGTATAGATACTGTGGGCCGATGGGGCACGAAGGTTAGAAGCGTAGGACGTCCACCCATGTAATAGGGAACCGGCTTATGTTTGATTTTGTTCATTATTCTATATGTAATGGTTAATTATACGAAATAGAAGCACTACTAGCTGGAGGGGTTTAGGTCATAGTTCACGATAGCAATAGCCCAATGATATCTAAACATGACAAAGACTACAGGGCCTGTTAGGACCTGTTCATGTTAGGTACACACATCACGCTTTTATTCCCGCGGTAAACAGGGGACCTGGGCACTCACTTTACCGATTAATGATGTGATGTAGGCGACTCTATCGCCTTATAGGCCAAAAATTCAAATTCCGGCTGATACTGACAGAAAAAATCAAAT
>NW_023593107.1:0-20590 GCF_014839805.1 Manduca sexta
TTGAAATACGTTATAGTAGGTATATTACTAATACGATGACAACGAAAAAACTACATACATATGTATAGAAAGTTGAAAAAATTGTCAAAATTAATCACCTTATTTTGGCTAAGTCGGTGGTTAACTATTTTTACAGTTCTCTAGTAATTCAACTAAGGATTTCACTTTTTCTAACATGGTATAAAGTCTCAAAAGAGTTAATCTGAAAAAAGATTCTATTTTATCCTTTAAAACGGGGTCAAAAATCATTGACAGTTACCCCAATTACAGTTCTTAAATATAGATGGCGCTGATTACAGTTTACACCACCGACACTAGCCAGATAAAAGAACTTCGATTTTCAAAACGACGAAATAAATCACCAAGTTGACACGGCAGAATAAAAACTTTGTTTGAATAGAATACATTTTCAAATTTGAAATTCGAATGCCATTGCCAACGGATGACGCGCAGTTGTCAAACGCTCACGTCGTTCCAAAACCGGAGTTGCCACAAAAGTATAGATACAATATTACATTTTTCAAAAAATATGATATCTCCTTTCCCGATATAGTTACAGTTTTCTAAGCGACACTCGGGTACCTACAACACATCAAAAGTCTAGCATGTCTAGAAAATAAAACGACTACGTTGGTGTGTTTTCAGGCTGAACTGACTAGGGTATATTGACTTGGACTAGCTTTGGGGTAGGGCACAATATTTTGCTACATATATCACTTGAACATTGGATGAATTTTGATTATTATAAATGTCAAAAACAAGTACATTTTAACTAACTTTCTGAGAATATTGTTGTAATGATATTATACAGTGATGAACAATAAAAATAATTGATACAGAGGAAAATTTAAAACACTCAAAGCAAAAATATTATAATGAAAATCAATAATAATTATAAATTTAAGAGATTATTAATTATTGCAATTTAGACAGTTTTTGCTTACATGATCCCATTTAATATCTTAATGAATTTATAGTAACAAAACTCACTATAGAAAGAAAAAATGACTTTTTATAATTATTTTTGTATATTTCGTTGATTGTTTTAAAGTTCGTTGATTAGTAATTATTTATATTGTACTATCTACTTAAATGGTTTGAAATGATATCTTTCATTAATCTCGATTATGTAAGCACCTTGTTCTAAAAATATAAATGTGCACTATTACTGATATTTCCCCAGCAGGCCGGTTCTAAGAGATCTTTCTTTCTAAGAGGAGGATTCCAGTCTTCTGACATATTTGCTTTTTGCTATATAAGATACGTTAATTTATTGAAACGTCGTCTTCCGACGTTTCGAAGTTTGCAGCCTTCGTGGTACGCGGCGGACCACGGACCGAAAAGTCAGAATATCTACCTACATATCGAAATATACAATATTTTGTTTTAATGTGACATTCGCGTTAACATAATTATCAACGTTTTATTTTTAGGTATTAAACTTTGAAAGACGATAATCAAATTGCAAAATGAGTTTTTTTTTTCTAACAGGTCTGAAAGTCTTTAGGTGAGGTCTATGTCCAGTAATGGACTTTCAAAGGCTGAAGTTGAATTAAAATGATGTTATTCCAAATTTCTGAATTGGAAAACTAATATTTTTAATTATATTATTTTCGAGAGCGATTATTTTTTTGATATGGCTACAAGCAACAGGAAGCGAATATTTGCCAAAATTTTAAAAACAAAAAAAAAAACATAAATATTTCTTTCGTAAGCAAGTGTAGGTTACATTTCACTTAAAGGTATGAAGACTCCTTTTAAGCAAAATAATTGCTTTGTTAGGAAAACTTAAAATTTTTGCAATCAGTTACGTTGTTTATGGTGAACTGTCGCTATACTTTACACTTACAAGTGTAAGATAAACTCACTACTCACTGATTGTACACTTTATTTCTCTGTGACGTTTGCAGCCCCTTTTATAATATTGAAGGTAAGTAATTTATCAAATACCCCACCACAAAACTTTAGAGTGTTGCCAGAAAATATTTATAAAATTCCCACAAGATGTATTTTTAATAATTGCTAAAATAGTTATAGGTTATCCCAAGGTTATTATAGCCTGACCAGGAAATAAAATACTTGCTTTAGAAGCACTTTTGCTTCACCGTTTCAAAGTTACGGAGTATACGTCACTATTTTATTAAATTAGCAGATTTTAGATTGGAAAATCAATCTACATTACTAGCACAAGGTGCACTATTGAAAAATGCGTCCATTTTAAACGATTACCTAACGGCATAGGATTCAGTTACAGCCAGAAAACACACCCAATGACAAGAACTGAAACACATTTAGTACTACTCACGTCTAATTATATAGTTATCTACAGCTTTGCAAGCATAGAATAGTACATATTTTTATATTTCAGGAGCTGCAGGACATAGGTTGCTTCCCAGAAACCCTTTGAACGGGTTAACCGCTTTATTAACAACCATTTTATTTGTTTATACTCAGAGGTTAATCATTATATATTGTTGATTATGAAAGAGTAAAATTATCGATCTTATTTATGAACTTGATTGTCAATGGGTTGACAAACATTGTAGGATTTTTAACTTAAGCTAAAAAAGTTATTTTTAATCTGTGTTTTTATTAACACCTGTGTTTTTATTGCTTTGAATGACGAGACGAGCTTGTCCTTCGCCTGATAGTATGCGATACGATTCATAAACAGTAGAAACACCAACACCTTGAATTACAAAGTATTTGGTATTCCACTGCGCTCGCCATCTTGAGACATGTTTTACTATGTCCAGTAGTTACACTGGCTATAATGTTCAAACCGGAACACAACAGACTACACACTTGCTCGGCGGCAGAAATTGATCGGGTACCTACCCAAGCGACGTTCACATAAGAGACCTACCAGTAAGTTATTTATTATTTGTATCATTATTTTGATAATATGGATTGGGGTGGTATTTGCTGACACATTTGTTTATCGCTAATGAATAATAATATGAAATGACTCCGGTTTCCAATCCGACTATGTATGTCTGGTTTTTACCTATGAGTATAGGAAACGTCTATTTATTTTTAGGCAGTAAACTTTAAAGTAAGGTAATGTAATGACTAGATTCCCTGACAATTTTTAATTGGAAAGTGTGTGAAAATTTTGCATTTTTTACCATTCTCTTTCTGCAAAGCTGTAGATTACCAAAGAAACATCCTTAGAGGATAAAGTCTGAATATTTGGTGTTCTTTTATTTGTTACAAGACGGATATATATGTTTTTTCCGAAGTGAACAAAAAATACACAATTTGGCACTCTCCGTGTTAGTAATGGTATTTGAAAATTTGTCGCCATTTTTCGTGTTCTGCCGCCTTTTTAAAATCTGACATAAGTTTTAATGTTGCTAACTAAAACTAATAACGTCGGGAATTTACAATTCGGAAAAATTAAACATAAATATTTTAGAGCGAGTTAAATTCAGAACCGTTATACTACGAAAAGAATTACGCAAACAAATTTTTAAACTTATATGAGAAACAAATTACCTAATATTATTAAAACTGTATTCAGACATATTTAGTTATTTAACAATATTGATCCTTGCTGTAATAACAATGCAACTTACGTTGATACTGGCATGCGCTAAAGAAAAAAAAAACTGCAGCCCTTCAAAAAAGTTTTAATATTTTTCACGAGCGGTATTCTCATCGGGTTATTTTTTTTCTTAATTTATTCATCTTCCAACTCTCACATCACTACTATAAAAGTAAAAACTCACGACCCTTATTTCTACTGTATCACCTCACACTGTTCTAAGTTTTTCAGCTTTCATACAATTTTATTTATTTCACGCCCGATATCTCATTCATTTCGACACTAAAAAATATTCCAAGATGAATTTCATTTTCGTATACCATTACCAACACTTTGTGACGCTTACAATAAATGAAAAAAATGTAAGATAGAGATTTCATAAGGCATACAAGTTTAGTTTCAAGATGTAAATTCCCTTTACACATATGTTTAATACATATAGCCAATTTCTAATTTTAAATATTATTTCAAGGATTATAAAATATTTGGTGTTATTATTCAATGGGACTTAAAATTATGCGTATCCTTACATCATTGGAATTACAAAAAATAATAAAAAAATATGAACAAATGAAAAAAAAAATGAAAAAAATCACACACACAAGAAAGAATTTCAATAGCCTATCTAAAACTGTTAAGATACTTTGCACAATATTTTTTTATTTTTTTTTATCATATGTTGTATATATATATGTATAATAATATATGTTGTAATTACATCTCGCAATTTCACCTAGCTAGTTTATATTATGCCATTTTATAATGGTTTTTTTAATTTAACTTATACTTATTGGAAACAGCGAAGCGTTCTTATCATATGTAGCTCTCGTAAATTATGAAGGAAGTAGTAGCAACAAGAGAAAGGCAACGACGTCCGTTTCCGGTTTGACAACCATAGATACACGTCGGCAGTTATAACTAGACATTATCATATAATTTCTTAGTCTATGGATATATATTACTAATCAAAGCGGCTATACGTTTAAATAAATACCTAATGACTAGCATATATGTTGACTAAAATTTTCTATCTAATACATTCATGTCGTTAATTTTGGTGTGATACGATGAGGTTGCACCTCTGAAGGGGAGGTCCTGGGTGGGGTCAAAGGTTATGAACCGTCGCGACTTTTCATAATATTGCGAGCAAATCGGCTAGTAAATTGATTAGATCATATTGCCTAATGAGGATATTTGTCAAGCCAAAACTCGAAAGAACGGATGCAGACCGGCTTGAAGCTTTATTGAAGAAATAGCATCAATTTTCACCCCACTCAAAACCCGCCAGAAATTTCGATTTCCGATTGACAGATTATTAAAATTGACATGATATTAGTTGGAGAAAAACAATTTCAAACCACCCTCCATATAATAATATCTTATAGTAATCTAGCGATATGTCTCACCATTTTTTCAACTATACGCGAAGAGAAATGAAAGACAGCTAAACTTTACATGGGCGTATCAACGACCTTCAGTTTTGACTGATCGGACTGAAGGTTTCACTGATCTGTGCTAAGGCCAATCTTGTCGAAGTTTCTTTGAAACATGTGTTGGTTTGATCTCAAGATTTTGCTGATTTATTAGATCAATTGTTTTGTTTCTTTGAAACGCATTGGAATCTCAACTCTCAAGTTTTAGTCTATTGTTGACATAGTCAAAAACTAGTCCTTTACCGATATTTTCCTTGTGTAACCCAATGAATGTTGACTAATAATTTTTATTTGCCCTTAACATACACTCCGGTTGTTCTCCCTTTGATCTAGGATGTAAAATCGTCACTACACAACAAAAATCATTCAAAACCATCCCCGATACGCCCAGCAATAACAGAATATCTAAGACAGTCAAAATATAAACTGGTTATCGATCATTCACTCTCGCACCTTTTTGATTTTTCATAAGACGCACCGGCTGCCTTTTGGTGTTAAATAGTTATTACCGCTGGCAACCCACGGAACGAGTGAAAAACTCGACACCGAACATTAAATTTAATGTATAAAATACAATTTTTCATTATAAAAACAGGTACGTAGACGCGACAAAGCGACAACGTCCGTAAAATTTTCGAAAAGATTTCAATATTTAGTCTTTCATGTCGAAATGCTAGCGAAATAATAATTGTATTACCATCTTTATAGATAAAATTTGGGAAAGTCTCCACGCGATGCAGAATCAAGATGGTAGATTTTTTATTACGTTTGAGACCGAATTTTCTTTTTTTAGAAAAAGGTAAGTAGAGGTTTTTTGGAGTTTTTAGTTGAAATCTCTCGGAAAGAGGAACTATTTTAAGTAGTGAAGTTAGCGCATAATGGCTTCTTAAAGATTTTTATACGTGTTGATTTCAATAACTGTTCTAATTTTTTTCGATAATTGCTGCCAATTTTCTCGCCAAATCTGTATTTTCATACAGAACAAACTTCTACTGACATCGATTTTGAGCATTTTTATTGCTATTGTTTTTTCCTTTCGTCATACACCTGCCAATTCCAAAACTTTAGAAATGTTTCGGTTTCCTTTGATATCTTCACATTATTTAAGTTTTTTTTTTTAATTACTCCGGAAATTATTATTTATCTACATAAATAGCTTATTCAAATGTAATTTATATTATCTGGTAACACTTTAAAAGTAAAATCGGTCTCAAACATATTAGAACAAAGACGCAAGTATATTTAAAATGAAATGAAGTCTCTCTCACGTGGCCAACTACAGTAAACGATTACATACTTATATCTATGATTATTTTATAAATATCTTTCTTTCCTTATTATTACAATAAATAAATCTAATTAATTTTTTTCACCTACATATCGGTTTTCAAAGTTTTTCATTTATAGTGTATCTTTTAACATTATACACAACCATGGTTAACAGTATATTTTTTTTTAATTTACGACTCTGGATTTTGGCATTGCGTTGTCTGAAAAAACTAAGAAATTACCGACTCTCTCGTGGCGGTTTTAATTTTCACATATATCTCACTCAAAGATGTGACCTTTCTAATTCTACGTAACATTTCTCCAAAAATCTATTTTTCCGCTAACTTACGCTAATCTTGTGCTGACGTGGCATATTCCGCGAGATAAACTCGATTGGCCCGCGTGTTTGATAATTTCTTAACATTAAACTATTCTACTTAACCTAAAATTACAATTAAGTCGCTTCCGTCATAAGCTGAACCGAGTGACTCACATTGAAGGGGGCTAAACAATAAACCGCTCACGTACCGCGAAAATAAAGTGCATACCACCAAAACAAAGGAGATGCGTTCCGTTTCCCGCGTTTTGTTTGACAGTTAGTTTTGGCGGGAAACAGAACGGTGACAGATTAAAAAGTAATCTCGTTCCGTTTCACGTAAGTTATGGCCGTTGGCGGAACGTTTGGAAATAGAATTTGGTGGAATTTTTAGAGTTATATCCATTCTTTGTGCGCGCAGCTGCAGGCGGGCTCAGGGGCGGGCCTCTGGCCTCACACTAGGAGACTCGGAGCGAGCCACTCGTCCTCCCCGATCTGGGAAATGATAAATAGTTTATGTAACACTAGTTGACCCGACAGACGTTGTCCCGTCTTAACTATGTATGCACGCGCGCATTCTGTCGATCGCTGACAGTTATTTCAAACCACTGACAGTTATATAAAATTAATATCGTCGTTATATTTTCGTATATTTTCTAATATTCCGCGCATTTTTTAAAAATTTTTCTTTCATAAGAACCTTCTCCTGACAATAACAAACACAACACAAATGAAATAGTGAAATCGGTCCAGCCGTCCACGCGTGATGGCGTGTGGGAAATAGGGATTAATTTTTATATATATAGATTTTCAGAATGTTGACGACATCATTGCCTCTTACAGTTAGCACATAGCGTAGTTTTTTGCCGGTATTATGAATGAATCTCCCGAAAAGAAAAGCATACGTACAGGTTGCACCTGAAAATGCTGCACAGGATAGTGCAGCACCTTGAGGTGGTTGGGACATAGCAGCGACCCCCTACACCCCCCACTCCGCCAACGCCGCCGCTCAAGGCCCATGGGATCTGGACGCCGCCCATGCTATAGGTAAAAGAAAGAATTAGAATTTTTGGGTTAAATGTAGGTAAAAAGATTACATTTCTTTTACAAAATTTTGCATTTCTTCAGTAAATTAATTCTCACGTCTAAACTAAAGGCTCATTTAAACAAAGGTTAACCCCCTTATTCGTAGACGTTATTTATTAAAGGACGTAGCATTGCTGGGATAACAAGTCTGTTTCTCAGCTTTGTTTATCTGACAACCAACTAGATTTAAGTTGTATCTCAATATTAGCCAATCACAACGGCCCTATGTCTACGCACTACGAAGGCTGCCATGCCGTCAGAACTGAGAAACAGACTTGTTATCACAGCAATGCTCTGTCTTTAGATAAATAACGTCTATGATTAAGGGGGTAAGTACTCACCCCATATATTGCTGTTGATACCCCGCGAACTGTCCAGCGTACGTGTACCCCTGGACGCCCTGCACGCCTTGCAGGAACCCGCCGATCTGCTGCGGGTAGGTGTTGTACCAATAGGAAGTGGGGGGTACCCCACCAGCGGTGTACGCGGCACCGAATGGACTGTACGCGGTGCCTCCGAGCTAAAAGAAAAGTATTGTTTAGTGTTTTATCACGATGAGATAGTTTTGGTGAGACAAAACATTAGCTATTGAATATAGCATAATATCGAAGTCATACAATCTAAAAATCAGATTTTTAGGGAACTCATAAAAGATAATGATTTCTTATGTTTACGCAAATGTTGGCATTGAAGACGAGTTTACCGTTCGCTTAATGGCAAGTGTTTCGATCCATAAACAGTAGAAACATCCAACACATTGAATTACAAAGTATTGTTCGGTATTCCACTGCGCTCGTCTGAGACATGAGATGTTAAGTCTTATGTCCAGTAGCTACACTGGCTACAATGTTTTAAACAGTCGATCTTATGTGACAGTTCTGCGCTACCCAAGCACAAAAACCTTCATTATACATTCCATTATCCATACATAATTATGTTTTACCATTCATAACTTCATATCAAACGGAATAATTAATTGTACGAATGGATCTGTTAAATTAATGATGTTAATAATTAATTGAATTAATTTTGTTGATTCGTACTAATTGAATGTATTTAATTATTGAAGCGTTGATGAAATAGTGATGGTATAAATTTAAATTCTCATATTAAATTATAGCTTTTGCTTGCGGCTTCGCGCGCGTGTAGGAGTTTTCCGGGATAAAAGTCCCGCTATATATTTTCCCGGATAGAAAGTAGCCTATAACCTTCCCAGGGTCTTAAACCATCTCCATACCGAATTTCATAAAAATCCGTTCAGTAGATTTTGAGAAAATCGATAACATACGTAGTGGTCACGTGGCGGACTGAGGTGTTGGTTATCCGAAAAGAAGTTACAATATCTACCTACATTTTACAATTATATATGTTTTTATATATTTTTTTGTTTATTTACTCCTTAAGGAAAAGGCAAAGATTCTCAGCCATACACCCTAGTCTGTCTTTTCTTTTATACGTCTTCTTTATTACAATTTAAAGGCCGGAGCCATGTCTGTAATATTTTTTTTTATTTTACTGTTGACGGTCCGATCTACGCAGAATGAGCTCACAGTGTCTTGAAGTCTGTCCGGTCTTTTGGGTTCCGATTGAATTAAATGTAGAACTAGATCTCAGACTTATGCAAGCTTCCAACAATCTCCTCCATTGAAATTAGGATGATTTTTAATTTTAATAGTCTCGCGAATCATTCTAGATAGGAATCGGTGTTCTTTGGCAAGAATTTGTGGTTTGTCTAATCTTCGAAAGGTCAGGAGAAAATAATGATGTAAAAACCGCGATCAAATCCGCAAATTAGTTTTATTTTAATATCTAACATTCGCGTAGTAAACATAATCATTACTCTGTGTCGGGTATTGCTAAGGTCTCTCACCCGTCCCCGAGCCTGGGGCGTTGTTGGGATCTCCTGACTCTTTACCCCAGGAGCATTTGACGGGCTGTCCGTTCACGTCGGTGTTATGGACTGCAACGATGGCGTGGGTAGCGCTCTCCTTTGTTGAAAATCTGTGGGATTAAATATAACATAAGGTCGATATATGTACTATGTACTAGATTTTGCGTTCCGAATATCTGTGTTCAATTGAATTGAACTACAATCCAGTCAAACTGACTAGTATGGTCAATATTGACAGCTTGTGGTCGTGTACGGAGTGGCGCGCATGATATAAGAAACTCGAATCTTAATTTAAACTTGGATGTGAATAAAAAATATTAGTCAAATAAGTAAAATTATTTGTTGTTGTGAGTAAATAGGTTATAATAGTGACGTTTTGGTCGCCATTTCAGTTCAGATTTTGAACAAATAGTTTATATGGACGTTCGTCTATAGACTATACATCAATATACAAGGGTCATTTTGGCGGTTAATAAATGAAACTATACTCGTTATGTCTGCTAATACTGTGTTTAAATCGTCTATGAATAATGAATAATTACCAAAAATCTCATTTTTGCTTTTCTGATTTTTTGTTTGTTTTGTATTACGAATATCCGTGTTCGAATGCATTTCTATCTGAAAGTGTGATGTCGCTGCGACGAATTGTCTTAGAGTAGTAGTAGTGGCATTAGTGCGTAAAATTAAAAATTACTTTTTATTAATATCTATTGTGTTCGAAACTTACTCTTTTTAATTTTACATCTACGGCTCAAGTAACTTATTGCAGTGTTATTTCCGAGTAGATAAGTATGTGGTTTCATTTAGTAACGCGATGTCAAAATGACCCTGTATATAACCCGTGGACGGACAAATAAATCTGTACTTATAATTGTCCCATCGCAGACGTGTAGCGCTGTACTTGTATTATATATTGCATTTATCAAATGGGACAATTTTTTTATTGCTTTGATAGACGAGACGAGCTTGCCAATCGCCTGATATGCGATACGATCCATAAACAGTAGAAACACCTCCTTTAATTACAAAGTATTTGGTATTCCACTGCGCTCGTCTGAGACATGAGATGTTAATTATTATGTCCAGTAGTTACACTGGCTACAATGTCCTTCAAACCCACAACAGTACCTACTTGGCAGAAATAGACATTACGGTGGTACCTACCCAGGCTCTCACATATGAGACACAATACAATCTTTCAAATTCATCCGTGGTGCCTTATAACTAGCTTATCTAGTAGTAAACGTCCCTATTTTTGAGGTTAAAACGCCTCCTCAGATCATGATTTTGTCACCCGTATTGTTATGAAGGGAAGTGGACAATTAATATTTCCAACTCCTCCCTATTTGATTAATTTCGTTGCGGGATAATGACATATTAGTTTTCCCTGAGACTCGGCGATCTTCACTGCTCGGTGTCATACAATTTCACTGCTGATCCTGGCTCACAGGAGTTGTAGTGGTGGGTGTGAGGGCGGAAAAGTCTCATATGAGACTCAACAGTACAATAAACCTCGTTTTCTTTCTTACCTGATAAAAGCATATCCCTTATCTTTGAACACCCGTATCTCCTGGATGGTGCCGAACGGCTGGAACGTCTTCTGCATCAGCTCTTCAGTGAGGCCGGTGGTGAGACCTCCGCAGTACACCGTGCAGTTGGTCGGCGAGCTCTGGTTGTACACCTCATCGAATGTGAGCGGTTTGGAGTTCACTGGAAACGTCGGGATTTTTAATACTATTAGTTGGTTTATGGTGACATGATTTTATAGTCGTTTTGGAACCGAATACTTTAAGTTTTGTATCAAAAACAGATTTTGAAAAATACCAAACATTAAAAATGTTTACGAATAAATGAACTAGTGGTAATACATTATCAAACTCGACTTCTCTTGAACTCAATTAATTCACTATTTCTTTTCTACAAATTGTTTTATGTAACCACATGTTTTAAAACGACTATGAAATCACGGAGTATAGCATATCATCATCATCAGCCCCAGGATATCCACAATGAACATCCCCGAAAGATTTCCAGATATATACCATATAAGCTTTTGCTCGCGGCTTCGCCCACGTAAAGAAGTTTTTCAGAATCAACCTCCCGCTATATATTTTCCCGGGATACAAAAATAGCCCATAATCTTCCTAGGGTCTACTATCTCTCTACGAAACTTCATAAAAATTCGTTCAGTAGATTTTGAGAAAATCACTATTTTGGTCATAGTGGCTTTCACATCAAAGGTATATGCTGTCGCGGACTTTTATTTAGAACTATTTAAGACAAACAATCCTACGGTACATAATTTTTGTCTAACTCCAACGGTTTAGGCAGCGTACGCCATGATAGCAATTATTTTTCGACTCACTCGATATGTATCTTTATATTATGACGAAATTCCATAAAATCATTATAAATTGTAGCCTATGTGTTATTCTGATGTATGACCAATATTACTGTAAAGTTTCAACAATATCCGTTCAGTAGTTATTTCGTGAAAGAGGAACAAACATACATACACCCATCCTCACAAACTTTCGCATTTATAATATAAGTAGGATACAAGTAAATAAATAAACAGAAAACGTTTTCAATATTTTTGTCGCATTATACTTTTTACAATGCATACAATACAGATTATAATAGTTAAGCAGGTAGATCGACCTATTTTTTTTAATTTTAAGGTACTTCGTCGACACGTGGCAAGTAAATACAAGATATAAAAAGAAAAATAAACGTAGCATCACGGGTTTCCTTTTCAGTGCTAGGCAGAGTGTGTAACACGTTTTTTTTGCTTCTTGAATGACGATCAGCTTGCCTTTCGCCTGATGGTAAGCGATACGATCCATAAACAATAGAAACACCAACTTTAATTACAAAGTATTGTTTGGTATTCTGTCCTTGCCATCTTGAGACATGAGATGTTAATTATTATGTCCATTGTCCAGTAGTTAACAGGCTACAATGTTTTTCAATAGCGTGTGTAATGTTTCTTGTTAGTGGCGATAGCCTAGTTGGGTGTGGAACGGACTGCCAAGACGAATGTCCGCAGGTTCAAATCCCAAGGGCACACACCTCTGACTATTCTAAAAAATCCTGCTTTAACGGTGAAGGAAAACATCGTGAGGAAACCTGCACATCTGAGAGGTTCTTTATAGGAATTTCGAAGGTGTGTGGAGTCTATCAATCCGCACTACAGCGTGGTGGACTAAGGCCTAATTCCTCTCAGTAGTAGAGGAGGCCCGTGCTCAGCAGTGGGCAAGTATACAATACAGGGCTAATATTATTATATTATTATAATGTTCTTCAAACCTACAACAGTGATTACATATTGCTTGACGGCAATAACACGTTGCAGTGGTACCTACCCAGCCGAACTCACATATGAGACATTTCAGTAATCGTATTACTTAATACGTATTTTTCCTGACCCATTTCCCAATACTCATCGCATATTAATGTAAAACGGAGTGTTTAGCGCAACGCGCCGAAACGCGGAAACTACGAGTGTACATCGGAAATTACTGGTATATCTACTGAGTTGTTACTACCAAGCGGTATACTGCAGTATTTGAACCAACGCATGTTATTCATTATGAAACTATATATCATTTCAGCCGGGAATCGTTTACTACTGGACATAGGCCTCCCCTAATGAGGGACCGGTTCTGGGCCGGCCTCATCGGACTCCGACGACCCTGATCAGGTCGCCGAACTATAATATTATAGAATAAACTCCCCTTTTTCCGTCTATCTGTATGTTATCGATTTTCTCAAAATCTACTGAAGGGATTTTTATGAAATTTGGTATGGAGATAGTTTAAGATCCTGGTGAGGTTATATGCTACTTTTTATCCCGGGAAATATAGCGGGACTTACATCCCGGAAACCTTATTCAAGCGGGCGAAGCCGATTGAGCCGATGAGGAAAAACAAGATTAAAATATGTGGATTTAATGCTCTATGCCATTGACGGAGCAATTTTCTCGTCGTACACGTAATTTTTTGAAAATAAATTGCCCGGTCTCTATAAACGTAATTGCAAGGCAAATTCTCGTTCGCATTGACAGGCAAGATTAGATCGGCCTAAACGATAATCATATACGAGATTTTTTCATAATCGTTGATGTTTCATCCTCTCCCACTGACGGTCCTGAGCCGAGGTTCATAACTAGTAAGTGGGTTGCCCTCAGGCAGTCCCGGATCTTCAATTTATTGGAGGGTAAAATCTGGATAATGCAGGCCCCGACCAACTATATTTTTAACTTTGTCATCATCATCATTTCGCGCCGCGCGGGTAATAAATGTGTGTAATGTTCTGGATGTCTCAGTAATCAAAGTTGCGTTAATTATGAGTTGTGTATAAGTTTGCCAAGTTTGGATTTGCCCTCTGAAATCGTCGCCCGGAACATGGGCATCGGCTTGACCCCCATAGATCCGCGCCTGCACCCAGGTCGCTTAATTTCCAAGGGTTGCGAGCGCCTACATCACTCACCCAAAAATTCGGTGTATTTGTATAAACCGGTTCTGCCATAAACAAACGTAGACAGGTAAAAAAGAGAATTGTTTGACAGATTTTAATATAATTTGTACAATAATTATAAAATGTTGGTAGATTTTTTACTTTGACTTTTCGGATGACGACCTCAGTCCTCCTTGTTACCAAGGGTGTAGTCTTCGAAACATTGGGAGAAAATTATAATTTAAAAACCGCGATAAAATCCGAAAACCATTTTTCGATGTCTAACTCGCGTAAGCATAAGAAATCACGATACTCGCAAGTACACGTCCCTTATTCTGTATGATAGTGTAAACGCGTAACGCGGCCGTGTCATGTTATCTTCGAGAAATGTGCGTGGAATGGTATTCTGTAAGCCAAATTTCTATAGTCCTAAACATGATGCGTTGTGTTACGTGCTTGTTACGCACTAAAATTAACGTGCGGGATAGAGAATAAGGCCTCTGGACGTAATAAGACTTAACTTTTCATGTCTCAGGATGACGAGCGCAGTGGAATACCAAACACTTTGTAATTCAAGGTGTTGGTGTTTCTACTGTTTATGGATCGTATCGCTTACCATCAGGCGAACGGCAAGCTCGCGTCATCATTCCAAGCAAAGAAAAACTTAATATTGCAATACGCTGAAATTTCGCTTTATATTATAATTTTAAATATAAACGTTCCTTATTACTCATAGAGTTCAATTTACAGTATATATTTACATCCCTACAAAGCCAACGAACACCTCGCGGACATTCCATTCCAAATTCAAATTCAAACAGTATTTACGTAAACAATTTTGACAGTTCTCTGGACAGGCGCAAATGAAACGAAAATAAAACAGAGCTGGTTGTATCTGCTCTTTGTGATTCCAACTCCCTTTGATCTCTGAAAGCGTCAAAGGCAACCAGTAATTAATAATTTATGCCGTGTAATGAATTTGTTAACATTTCTATACAATTAGAAATGCAAACTTTGCAATTTAAAAGGTTATTATTGATCAAAGAGGTATTGTTTCGAATGAAGGATCTCTCGTCAGTAGATTATTTGGACGTCTTACTATCAGTGGAGTTGTGTTGCAGTGGCGAAGTCCATATACTGTCCCATTGCTGCACGGGCCTCCTCTACTACTGAGAGATTAGGCCTTAGTCCACCACGCTGTAGTGCGGATTGGTGGACTTCTCATACCCTCAAATCCTAGAGAACTTCTGAGGAATGCAGATTTCCTCACGATGTTTTCCTTCACCGTTAAAGCAAGCGATAATTCACAAATACACATAACTTTAGATAAGTCAGAGGTGTGTTTGGGTTGTGAACCTGCGGACATTCGTCTCGGCAGTCCGTTCCACAACCAACTAGGCTATCGCAGCTTATACCTGATTAATAGGGTTGAATTAGTTCTATTATTTTACATTACCTAACACCTGATTGTATTGTAATATTTTAAATAAAAAATTTAAACACTGTATAATAATAATATCAGCCATGTATTATATACTTGCCCACTGCTGAGCACGGGCCTCTTCTACTACTGAGAGGGAATAGGCCTTAGTCCACCACGCTGTAGTGCGGATTGGTAGACTCCACACACCTTCGAAATTCCTATAGAGAACTTCTCAGATGTGCAGGTTTTCCACATGATGTTTTCCTTCACCGTTAAAGCATGATTTTTTAGAATAGTCAGAGGTGTGTTTGGGATTTGAACCTGCAGACATTCGTCTTGGCAGTCCGTTCCACACCCAACTAGGCTATCGCCGCTTTAAGTACTGTATTTTGTATTTAATATTTCATACGACTTAACAGGGCACATAGCTCGCAGAACTGATGGCCGATGGGGCAAGAAGGTTCTGGAATGGAGACCACGAACTGGCAAGCGCAGCAGACGTCCACCCACGAAGACAGATGACCTCATAAAAGTAGCAGGAGGTCGCTGGATGCGGGCTTACAATAGGTCGAACTAAATCTTTGGGAGAGGTGATCAGCAGTGGACATCCTTCGATTGATGATGATGATGACACGACTTAAAATTATTTTGTATTTTAAATACATGCTGATAGTATTTTAACGGCGTAAAGGAAGACGCCACTGTAGAGGAACAAATGGTTGCGTTCCTCTATGGAAGGGGAAGATTCCCAGTCAGGCAGATGTTGTGACCGGTCGCGGTTCCTATTCGGAGGTAGTATATACTGCGTCGCGCAAATTGTGCAATCGCAATCCAGGATCGTTTATCGCCATCTTGCGTGATTGCTATGCGATAAATCATTACAGTTGTGTCAATACCACATAGGTCTACTCGTAGTTCCATTGATGTTGATGAGATGGCGGTATATATACTAATTGTACCGCCACAATAATTTGTAATTTGTATTTTAATTAAAGCTAAGTATGTATTTAGCTCAAATCTGGCGGTAATTTCTTCTCCGTGGAAAAATAATATTGCGACGGTCCCTACGTAAATATTGACAATCCCTATGCAAAGTATTGAATCTGGAAAATGCAATTTTGCAGATTCGATACTACGTAGGAACCGTCGATTGGCAAGCGGAGTTTTGGACGTCTTCAACAATTTCGTAATGGTCATAAGAATCTGATGAATTTTAACAGGCCTATATTCAGCACTTGATCTTCTAATAGATTAGCCTGGAAATCTTTAGCCGAGGCTTGTATACAGCAGTGGACTTCCAAAGCTGAAGAAAAGAAGATTCTAGGTGTCGAATTGTGTATAATAGTGGACTTCTAAAGGCTGAAGAAGAAAAAGGATTCCAGGTGTTACGACTTACGCTCGTTCTTGGGCGCTGGCGGTTTCCTGGTTGCCCAGTTGGTGCGGATCGACCTGGAGCCAAGCCACTGCCCGTTCATCGACGTGATAGCCGATTCCGCCTCCTGCAAAATAATTGTATAGATGTTTCATACTTGCACGGGATATTGAGCCCAGTGCACCTGATAGTAAGTGGAGTCAAATAGAATGTCGACTGACGAGAGATGATTACCCTTCGACAGTCGACACAATTTTGCCGGCCTGTTGGAACTGGGCATATGCCTGTTGACTTGTTTACTAAGGGTTTGTTGTCAAATAATCATTATAAATGTATGGTGGTGATGGGAATGGTATATTTTAGGTAGATGAAAGTTGTTTAATGTTTGTTGTTTATATAAAAAAAGCCCAGAGTTCCTTTCTGCCTTTCTTCTTCGGGTAGTCATCGCTTAGGTAGTAGTGAAAGGTAGGTTAGTTAGAGGGCTTTTATCGTCCTCACCGGTGAGGATCGCGACGCGTTCCTCCTTTTGTTATAAAGATTATATACATCATTTTTATTCCTTCTTTCCTGCCAGCCCGAGCTGGCTTCTTTGTTTACTTTCTACTCTTTCAGCTTTTTTATATCCTATATTAAATGTCTGTAACTATATAAGCAACTTAATTTGGATAATAATTAGATATTATCATTTACCTTGATTTATCATAAGTGTAACTATGTTTGCCTACGCGATGAAAAAGCATTTTATTTTAATGTATACTGTAAACGGGAGTTATATTTTTTGATTTAAAGAAACTCTCATAAGCAGCGATAGCCTAGTTGGTTGTGGAACGGACTGCCGAGACGAATGTCCGCAGGTTCAAAACACAAACACACCTCTGACTTTTCTAAAAAATATGTGTGTATTTGTGAATTGTCGCTTGCTTTTGGTAAAGGAAAACATCGTGAGGAAACCTGCATACCTGAGAAGTTCTCTATAGGAATTTTGTGGGATTGTGAAGTCTACCCGCACTACAGCGTGGTGGACTAAGACCTAACCTCGATAGTAGAGGAGGCCCGTGAAACAGTGGGACATTATATAATATAGGGCTGATATACAGAAACTCTGTAAAATAATGACTACCTCGGTGCTGTACTACATGCGCGGTAACCAACGCTATGAGGTCCTGGGTTCGAATTCCGGGTCGGACAAAGTGATATTTGGGTTTTTCTGCTCAGTATCAGCCCGGAGTCTGGAATTTGTGCCCGATATGGCGATAGGCTCGCCCCCTATCACATCATGGGACGGAACACACTTGGCGTAAAGTGGGTGCCCTTGTGATAAATGCGTGATGTGTGTTTTATTGTAAAAATGATTGAAAACTGAATAGAGTATTCAATATAATAATCAGTTGTTCCGAAAACATCGTGTTTTAACATGTTATGGGCTAAGGAGTCGGAAATAAGACAAAGCGTTTTATAACCCTAACCACAATAATTTATTTGTACACATTTATATTTTTATGGGAAAGCGTGCAATACGTATTTATATTAAATACATTGATTATAATGCAAATGTCGACCATCCCACGCATATTACGCGATTTCTTCAAGGTTTGTGTACGTATTATATTCTGTTATAAAGAAGTAATCTTACTAAGACATTAAACATTATATTTATTATTGACGTATATTCTATAGTCACGAATGTCATATAAACTATTTGTTCAAAATCTGAAATTAATGGCAACCAAAACGTCACTGTTATAACATATTTATTCAGAACAACAAATAATTTTACTTATTTGACTAATATTTTTTAATCAAATCCAGGTTTACATTTAGACTCGAGTTCTTATATCATGAGCGTCACTCCATACACATCGATAAGCTAATATTGACTATACTAAAGTCAGTTTGAATGGATTACAGTTCAATTCAGTTGAACACAGTGAACGTTCGGAACGCCAAATATAATACGTAGTACCTACATATATATCGATGTTAGTTTAGATATATCTGGAGCAATTTAGTGCTCCAAAAGTATCAATTGGTAAATCATTGACTTATTTGAAATGTCCGTGTGACAAGATGTCACAGCATCCTTAGATATTAACACAAATAACGTATTTAAAGAAAATATGTGCAAAAACGTGCAAATCACGATATAGAATAATCTAGTTCCTACGGGCCGGCATAATTGTGTCGACTGAAGGGTAATCATGTCTCGTCAGTCGACATTCTATTGACTCTATTCCACTTACCCTCAGAAGAAGAAGGGTCACTTTGGCGTGTCCATTTGAAATATCCGTGTTTTTATGTTTGTATGCAAACTAAATATGTTTTCGAGTTAATACTTAACCACTCCTTTGCCTTTAAGACAGAAATAAGTTGATCTAAAGGTGTAGAAATAAAAATAAAATGCTTTATTCATCACGGAAGCGAACATAGCACTTATGATAAGTAAAAGTACATGAGATTTAATTATTATTTAGATAAAGTCGCTTATATAACTAAAGACAATTTATATTGGACATATAATAAATGAAAGATTATGAAGTATACCAAGAAGCCAGCTCGGGCTGGAAAGAAGAAATAAAAAATGTATATAATCTTAATAATAAAAAATTCTTAATGTAATTTAGTGCTTTAGTATTGTTTATAATGATTGTGTTCCGTGCTATGGCTTTCGCTAAAAAAAAAATAAAATAAAGGGAGTAACGCGTTGCGATCCTCACCGGTGAGGACATGAGCTCTATCCTAGCTAACCTACCTTTCACTAGCTACCTTAGCGATGAAATAAAAGAAAGTATTACTTACAGATTTCTTCAGGAAGGAGACGAATCCGTAGCCTTTCGATTTCAAAGTCTGCGGGTCTCTCACCACGCGACAATCCCTGTGAACAAACAATAATCTTAATTAACATCATCACACTACTTAGTGGCGGCTCTAAACGCGCTTACAGAGGCCCCGGCAGAGTAAAAACACGTTCCCCTGTTTTAACAGTTTCGTCGGTAAGAACGTAAAGGTCCTGCGAGGCACCGCGCGAGGCCTCTGTAAGCGCGCGAGGCCCCGGGCGGCTGCTCAATTCCCTCCCAAAGGCCGCCTCTGACACTACTTATCTTACAAATAAGACCCGTATTTACAATACTATGAGGACATTGCGCCTGAACGCATAGTATCACCCTCAGCACAATAACAAACATAGGAGTCTAAATTATCCGCATATACTTATCCTATTTTTCAAATAGGCGAAAACCGTTGAAAAGAACGAGATAAATATGTTGCTAAGATCGGCTTGTCGGCCGCGGTCACCTCGATGATACCGAATTAAAAATCAAATGTCAAATGTTACAACTTGTAAACGCGCAAACACAATTAAGTTACGTTATACTTGTCTTAGAAGGAATTTTAACACCTAACATGTTTTTATTACATAGATACGTTGTCCGAGCTCAATATTGGCAAGACAAAAGCAAGGTAATTGCCCGACATTCACTTAGTCAACTTCTAACCACTGTCGCGGGTAGTTGTAAGCTTACTAACTTTTGTATTTTTATAAATAAAATGCCTTCCTGTGTTTTAGACGATGTACAAATTATAAAAAAAAAAAACGTTTCATTTCATACGTTAGTAATAAGTATACACCATTTAACTTGTTTTAACTAATAAATACATTTTAATCTTCTGTCATGGCGACCAATAAACTAGATGGCCACGGCGGTCGACGCTCGGGCCGTATCAATGCGAGCCGCTAGGGCTGTGACTATAGTAAATACTGCGCTGTTTTTATGTGCAATTTTGTTAGTCTATTTGTAA
>NW_023593108.1:0-19464 GCF_014839805.1 Manduca sexta
GTATATAATTATAAGCACAGAAGTCCCAGTTACGTATGAGAGTTAAAAATTGTGGAAATCTGATTTTATTTCTTGCTTAGCATAATTGTGAGGCATAAGTTGCAGACAGGTTTGTAGACAATTGTTTTAATGACAACAAAATGTTAACATCTACTCACAATTCTCAGCCAACTATTCAACCGCATTAATTTAATGTCTTTCATGATTAATAGCAAGGAAAAAAGAAATAAGTTGCGTCACAATTATTATTTAAACAACCCCTCAATTCTCAGCCAACTATTCGACCGCATTGATTTAATGTTTTTCATGATTAATGGCAAGCAAAACAGTTGCCTCACAATTATTATTTAAAAGTAGACGTACCCCATGTTCTACACTGGCTTTACTCTTTCTATTAAAATATAACTTTTGTCACCATTATACAATTCCATCGTATAAATTTTCATATAATCCGTTGGACTAGGTAGCCCTTCTCTTTAAAAGCATCTCAATGGCCATTCTCCATAAAATCCATAAACTGCGACTATCTCTACTCAACTTTAAGTTAATTTATTCTTAACTCCATCATCCACTTGTAGCGAAATAAAAGACTTTAATGCTATTCTTTATTCGTTAGTGTTTTTGTTAAAGTTGCCGGCACTAATATCAAGTTCTTGCTTTTGTAATTGCACTGAGCGGACGTTCGGAAAACAAACAAGTCGGAGTATGTCCTTCTCGTCTCGGCTTTTGGCAAAGGCGTTCGAATTGTGAAGTTAATTCGTTTCCATGGGATTAGACATGTTTATTGGATTTTTAATGATATTCAATAGTTTAATGTTATTTAAATTTGAAAAGTGTGTTTAACATTTCGACCTTTCGTCATTCCCATTGATCTAGTGCCAGATGACAGCTGTTCGCAAATAAATTGTGTTACCTTTGTATAATATGTCCTATACAATTTTTACCTAATTTACATAAGTCTACAAACGTAATTTTATTTTCAAAATGTTAACATATTCCACAACATCGCCATAAATATTTGCATACAAACTAAATCCATGTACTAAAGTTGTAATTCCACTTAGTATGGTAATTGTGCAAGAGATCTATTTCAATCTAAATGTTAATGGATCTCGGTGTTGTCTTGGCGCGACTTTTCCCTTTGATGAATAAATGGAAGAAATTATGACTAGAAATTCTTATCGGTTTTATGATTAATTTCAAAACTGAGAAAATAAAGTCACTTTAGATCATAATTGCTTTTGCATCGCAATTTTATTTGCCAAAGCTTACATTTTTTGTTTACTTCAAAGTTATAAGTTACTTCTGTAGTTTCCAACGTCGCATTGTTCCGGGCCGTGCCAGGGCCCGCTTAATGTCTTTTTTGCTTCAATGTGTCAGATTCGTGACTTCAATATGCAGCGATATAATTATGATATAAATGATTACTTTGCCGTCTGCCGTATAACGCAATGCAGTTTGTGTAAGGTCACGGGCTGTGTTTGCTTTTAATAGATCGCAATCCAGCTTACATTGCATAACTTAAATATGAATCTACGCATATTAAACGGGTTGTCCGGCCTTTAGTCTTCATCAATTATTATAAACAGTTTTAATTTAATAAATTTGTAGAATAAACCTTTATAATTCTTCAATTAAAACGGTATACGATTTGGCAACGTTATTCCTTAACAGTTTGGTGCTTGGTGTCCTGATTACACTCCGCCGCGCCATTATGTCTCCCCAGCTATTATCATATGGAACTCATTTGCCAGATTTGATGCTTCATGAATACCAGACGTCCTTACTAGGCGAATATTTTTTGGCACGACCTTGTTATATACAGTACAGTTTTGAAGACACTCTTTTATTCTTTTATTATATGTGTTTTTTTGTTTTCAAATGTCAGCGACGTTTCTAGCGCTGTGATCTTTGTCGTATTCGTGTACACAAGTGACGAATTTATTGCTTTTTTTTGTAGGTTCGCTTACTTTTAATGCCGTAGTCAGATTTTCAATGTGTATTAATAAGGTAATTTAAAATATTTTATTTGTTTTCTTTCGCTATAAATAATGAGTAATATATTAAAATTGAATAACGGATTTTTTTTTCATTAAGCATTTTTAATCGTACATAGACACTGATGTATTTTTTAGAAATCCGTATGTTAAAACTTTAGTCTAAAATGTAATAAAATCTTGTAAATACGTACTTACTCTTCTGTGACATTTGTCTAATTAAAATAAATAGCAATGAATGTGATAATTAAACGTGTGGTTATTGCTAGCGTTACTATTATTTAGAACATTTGGAATTATCCAACTTGAAATAACTGGAGGTATCAAATCATTAATATATTTTAAGTGTTTAATATTCTTGTACCGATATCACATGACATTTTTAAACGAGCTACGCGCTATAAGCGAGATGCACTCGCGACTCTTTTGAACTCTTATATGAACGGGTTGTAGACGCAAAGAAATCTCGCAGTGTATGTCACAAAAACGAGCGGCTTTAGCTCGATTAAAAACATCATGTGTATAGACCTTAAAAGCTTTTTCAGTCTATTATAGCATCCATTTTACATAAACAGGTTGAATTTACATTAAAGTAATCAACGCCACAAATAATGTAGCGAAAATATAAATGTTTTTTGATTAAATAACAAAAGAATATTTTGCTTTTTATTTAAATTTAATTACAGCCGAATTAAGCACGAATGAGGCTTACTTATTATATAACCTTAAGTACTATGAACATCCTATATATTAGGTAAACGATGATATAATACATATAATCTCGGTAATCAATATCTCGCCGCAAACAAGTTGTTTTAATAAGCTTTTACACATCAATAATGTTGCTTCAATAATTTATGATGTTAAAAAGATGACTAATACTGGACACAATTTTGTATATACAACCAAATGGACCTGAAATCTATATGGTTTTTCATTGGCTCGGGGCTTTCGGAATATGCTCTGTGTATTTTTTAGAGCCTGTGAGACCATGGCGCTTTGGACGACCAGCCCGCACCATAGACCTCATATTGCTGGAGACATTATCCCTAAATCTCGGAAAAACTCCCGGTTGCGATGTTCATGTGGTAGGTCGTAGCGGTCACTCACCTAGTTGACCTACCTGCTACTAGCAAAATAACTTACGCTATTCAACATATCGTCACGCTTGCATTCCCAGAAAATGCAGGCAAATATGCTGCCAGAGCATTAGATAAGAATATAAAACTTCGTATAGCATATATCATGTTGTGAGGTGACTACATAGATTTTTCACGAATAACATCAGTATGATAACTGAAACGAGATGAAACGAGCAAGACGCTTGATGGTGAGTAAAAAGTATTTTAATTTTATTCCCCAATACCACTACTATTAAAAAAGAATTTGTCGCAGTAACATCACACTTACAGGCAGAATTCGCTCACACACGCACCATATTTGCAATAAACTACAATATGACCAAAAATCCGAAAGGAAAATCGGAGTATTAAGTATTTAGTGAAAATCGTTATTAAGGAATGGTTTTTGGCATTATGTTACCAGAGGTAAAAACAAATATGTGGCTTTATTTATTAACGCAATATCAAAATAACCCTATAATGTCAAATATAAAAACTAACGCACGGAAATTTCAAAATAATTTTTACGTAATTAATTTGAGTACTAGACTAATTTAACTTATTTGTACTTATTCTAACTGAGACCCAAGGGACTTCCGCAGTGTTAAAGTTAAATACGGGAGTCACGTAACGTCAGTTTAATGACCTTTGGGTGTGTTATCAATATATTTCGTCATAGCCTTATAAAATCCCAGGCCTTGAAAAAATGTTGCTAGCGCTGGGTTTAGAGAAAATCGAGAAATTAAACAATAAGAAAAGGAAGAGAACATTTTAAACTCTAAAATTGAATAAGGATGTCAAATATCTAAAGACAGGATATCAAATAATGTTTATTTTTCACGTTTTTTGCCGATGAACCGCGGTCCTGGATCCAGATGCATACAGTAAGGCAACCGGCATAGTTCAGGAGACTATTGAAGGACGAACAGTTTTCGCTTGACATTAAGTATACCTACATAGATTTGACGTTTAGTGTTATGTGTTATGTAGTGACTTTGTAGTGTCAGAATAAGATGTATTTTACAATAAATTCTCCACCAAAGCGATTTTCCAGACCGTTAAAAGTTGCTTAACATAACAGGGCCTTTATTCTGTATGATAGTGTAAACGCGTAACGCGGCCGTGTCATGTTATCTCCGAGAAATGTGTGTGGAATGGTATTCTGTAAGTCAAATTTCTATAGTCCTAAACATGATGCGTTGTGTTACGTGCTTGTTACACACTGTCAAAATAACGTGCGGGATAGAGAATACCTACCATTCCACACACATTTCTCGAAGATAACATGACACAGCCGCGTTACGCGTTTACACTATCATAAAGAATAAGGGCCCAGCTCATTTCTATCTTATAAGAAGGCAGACAACGCGTCATAACGTCTGGTTAAAAAGGCATAGGCGGGTGTAATTTCAGTTAGTGACGCAAAAACTTGCCTCTTCTAATAAAAAGAACAGAAGAGCGTTGATTATCCGAATTGATTGGGAGACTTGGGTATTCGTAAAACCGATTTATTTGCATATTCGTACTTCTACCTATGTTGTTTGTATATATTTGACTAGCTCGGTGATGTAGTTGTAATGTGTATGCGGTACGAGTACGACTGCGGCGCTGTGATCTTGGATTCGTATCCCGGGTTTAGTCAAAATAAATGTTACTGGGTTTTTCCATCTCAAAAATTACTGGGATTACATATAAAGGCAACATAAAACCGGTAGTTCTGCGCCTGGTCTCTCTTCGGTCGTGTCGGTTTGCCACCTCGCCGGACTACCTATGAGAGTAAAGGAAGAGAGAGTGCACCTGAGTATTGCCTACACACTTATCCACTATAATGTTTCCTGCGTACATAAATGATCTATGTTTATATTGGCCGCCGTGGCTTAAATTCGGTTCGGCAGAATTCATTCACTCATATGTCAAAATACCTGCTGCATACATTTATAATATTATGAATCTCTTTATCAGAGTGACTAGCACGAAATGAAGTAGATAGCTTGAGGAACAAAACATGTTTAATCAATGTTTTACAGGCAAAAGCCCATCATTTTGGTCCGTCGAAGGAGCCTTGTTGTAATTGTGCGGTTATTCGGTTAATAAATGTTCGGACACTCGTCGCTCTGCTGCAAGGATGGGGAATTTTTAATGGTAAACTATTCTTTATTTGTAAAATTAAATATGACCTATAGCGTGCCATGCAGGACCGGTTTTATCTATCCGAGTGCCCCTTTTTAGCGACTATTTTATGACCCAACTATGTTTTAGTTTATGTTTTTATCGGGGCTCTGCAAAAGTGACTTCTCTGCAGCTGATGTAAAGCGAAGTGAAGCCCAAAGGAACATATACAATGTTTGGCATTTTTTCGTGTGCCCGAATTATTTGTCACGTGCTACCACCACGCGTGCCATTGGTTCGCCATCCCTGCTCTACAGTATTCTAAATACAAGGCAAAAAGGTCTTTTGACTAGGCTCATTCAAATAATATACGTACATACATTATACAATCGCTGTGACTCGATGTGCAATGTCTGATGCAGCCGTGGCCCTATTTTTATTACTATGCAAATTAAGATTTGTTTAATAAAGGTTTAATGTATTAAAAGACGTATAAATTGTGTAGTATTGGAAGTAAATAAGAGAATATAGATTTTATTGCACCATAAAATGAAATAAACTCGGGCAATTTCGCAAAATAAGCGAGTTTTTTATCGTCCACATTATTACAAGTCATGTAATAATTACTTTCCGCGTTTTGATTGGAAACGAGGCCGGAACGAAGATTATTATTTTCAATAAGTTTTTGTACAGTTAATGAGCTTCTCGGTGGTTAATTTAGTTTTTTGTCACCATTCTTTTCCCTCTAGGAGTGAGGTTAGTAGGCAAAATAAGAAAGTTTCAAGAAATTTTCCTTGTAATAATATGCACCTAGATACTTGTACTAATAATTTTATTCATAAAGTTGACAAGCACTTCCATAGAGCCCACGCATTAGGATTTAGGTCATAATATAAAAAGTACTATAATAGTTTAAAAATACAACATTTTCAAACAACATATTGTTAAAAAGATCAATAATTGAAAAACATAGTTAAAAAATCTGTTAAATATTTTCCAAATACATAAAGTTTCTCGTTGAAAATCATACTTTTATAAATAACGACCAGATGCGTGGGAGTCCTAGACTTTATTTATTTACTTCCTTACTAATACAGTTGCTCGTGCTTATCTAAAAGGGTTTTGTGGTCTGTATCCACAATGCTCTTAACTTTCGGTTGGTTGCTCTTAACAGAGAATTGTCTGTGCTCCGGTAATATGGGCGATGGAGCCTGTTACAATCAAGCGGATAGCTTGGTTGTTTACTTCCTAAGCCAAAAAGGAACTCTGTTATTTAGTTTAAGTTTATAATCCCTCTGATATACAATTTAAGGCGTATGAACTGTTGCAATGTAATGGATATTACTAAATGCAAAGAGCATTACAATACTACGGAATTCCTGAGCGGAATACAAACGTATATGTCAAAGTTTACGGTCTATAATTTATGTCATCTGTAAAAAAGGAACCTACTGTCTATATCTATGTTTCCCCCTATTTTCTACCAGACTACAACCTATATTTGAAACAAGATTTTAAGCATTTTTTTTATTAAATTACCAACAAAAGAGTTAACCTTAAAATACACGCCTTCTTTATCTTAACATCGGCAGCCCGCTGAATTGTATACAGAATGTATTTTATTGCAGATATCTTAACAAGAATATTATTCATGAAAGCTCGGCTTTAAAAATCTAGTGAATGCCAGTCTTGATTGTAAAATCCAAAGTGATAGCCAACCTGTAAAAAGAGCAACGTAAAAACCATTTAGTCAAGAGTTTTCATAAATTAACTATTACTGTGGCTCACGAGAAAGTTTTTATAAAAGGCGAGCGGCGGTTTTATGAAATAAAACATCAAAACCTTGATATTTAATCTAGTTCCACGATATAACTACAGATTCTCGTTATTTCAGTACAGAGATGGCCTTTTCACCTCTCGCCATTAATTGACCACTACGGAAGCGAAAAATTTACTTATAAAAATAAAAATATCAGCATTATAGCATTCAATATCAATAAAATAACATAACATTAACAGTAACAATAAATCGGTACAACACGAATGCATGTTTGTTCAAAGTGGGCTAATTAATTCGCCAATCGTTTTTTACTTCCTCGAACATAACAACGGGTTTACCACGATTACTCGGAAAGTTTTCGCTGCACAAAAGGTGGGAAATGTTGAACATTATCTTTGTTCGTGTTTATTTGCGTATTACTGTTTTGTTTTTAAAATAGATTAGTGGATCTAGCCGCGTGTTTTTTGCCTTCCTTTAATTGAGGTCTGTATGTACCTAACGGCAAATCGATAAGTATTTGATTTAAAAAGTGAATGTGGAAATTATGGACTGCGTCGCTGGATATGTATTGCGTGCGTGATACCACACTACAACGAGGTCCTGGGTTGAATCGAATGTACGAAGTCGAATCGTGGGTGGCAAAGTGATATTGGATTTATCTGTTCAATGTCAACACGGTTGGATTTGTTATATAATAGCAATATAATCATCTCCAATAACATCATGGGACGAAACACACATGACAAAAAATAGGTGCCCTGGTTACACGTTTGTCTACCGTTTCGGGGATAACGCCTTGATGGCTGTGTGAATGAGGAAATGTGCTTTGTGGTAAATGCGATTTCTGTCCGCAAATAGCAATAACACCATCGATAACTAAATTACCTACACATCGAATCTTAACCGCATTCGTCACCTTAACAATATTAGGAGACTATGTCCCAGTCATTACAATGGCTTCATCTTATAGACCGAAACACATTTTAAAAAGCTGCAAAGCGATGAAATAGACAAAGCGGTAACAATTACTAATTACCTTTTACTCGAGTATGAGTGATTGATTTCTTCCGAACCGAATTTCAGCTACGGCGGTTAATCTCAACGAAGATCAGCCAAGTACGCAGGAGATATTATAGTGCACAAGTGTGTGCGCAGTACACAGGTGCACTCCCTGTTCCTTCACTCTCATAGTCCGGTGAGACGACAATCCCACATGACTGGAGAGAGATCTGGCGCAGGATCAACAACTTCACGTGCTTTCTGAGGCTTGGGGGTATAACACCGGTAACTTCCTGACTACGAGCTGCGACTGAGTAATTTTTTAAGATGAAAATCTAGAACCCAGGTCCTCAGCGGTAGTCGTACTCGTGCCATGTACAATTACAACTACGCCACCGAGATAGTTCAACTCGGGCATATTGAACTACCAACTCCATTAACTTATTTTTTATATTATACTGGTCTGAAATATGTTTAATATCAACACTACGACCAATAAACCTCTCATTCGACATCGTTATTCTACTAACACATAAAAAGTATAAAAATAAAGATGATTATAATTATTTATTCCTGCATTCTAGTTTTTATCGATAGCTGTTGACCTTAAACGGCCTTCTAACGTTCCAAGGAGGTGGGGTGAGCTAAAGCGGCTAGAATCTAATTAGTATTTATTTTATAAGCTAAACCATGTGGAAACTGCGCTGTAAGCTTGTTATGCGTGTTATGCAACCGATGACACGCCTTGATATCGATGTTTTAACTTTATACACTCCTTTAGGTTTAAAGTTTTGTTCGTATATTTATATACGCCTCATATAATTGTTTAGGAGAGATTTGAGACGAATAAATTACTGAATAATTTGCTAGTAGTACGATATATTTTATATCCGCTCGGAGAGCGACCACCGTACACAAGGTGTTAAAACCCCACATAGTGGCCCACGTGTATATGACGCGTTCCGGGATCATCCTTTATAGATACGGTCCTAACAGGCCGGCGTAATTGTGTCTACTGTCTAGGGGTAATCATCTCTCGTCAGTCGACATTCTATTAGAACCCACTCCAGTTACCACCACGTGCAATGGGGTAACTGCCGTGCGTGCCCCAAAACATTTAGAATATTTGAAATAGAACTGCGAAAATTTATTTTTGGGTTTTAATTCCATAGTAAGTAAGGAAAGTAGCTAAATTTCACGTAACAAAATATCAATCCTTACCTACTTTAAACGAAGATTTACATTTGGATAAAGGCTTTTCGTGGCAAACCCGTAACAATACATATATTATGTAAAGTTGCTCGTGGCTTAGTTTATCCGCTAGATTAAACATAATATACCTAATGAAGCTGAAAATTCCTTGTACGTAGACTTGCGTATAGTCTAAGTATATCTATCTAGACTAAGAAGGCACCAAGGTAATTTCTGTATTTCTGAGGAATGATATTTTTTTTTTCTAGAATTGATCTATATTTATATTATGGCGTACGTGGAAGAATATTACAAATTCGAATTCCAAGTACTTTCTCCGTTAGTAAAATGTCGAGATGTCAAGGCATTAGGAATAGACTACACAAATAGCTGATATTTATAACCTAGGAAAAAAAACTGTCTCGTTCAGTATAAATGCCAGCCAACGAACGCAAGGGTCGTAACGACGCGTTCAATGGCCCTCAAATACCGCGCTACACTCGCTCCCTCTTTGATAAAAACGTATGAAAATTATTTACTAACACGTTCATGTATTTTCCACCACGGATGTTCATAAACCTAGTGTTGTAATTACAAAACAGTAAAAATGTCCAATTATATTCAATTTGAATCCGAGCGGACGATATGTATATTCGTTCGCCTGCACGCAACTCGAAGTTGCAAAATGATAATCGAAAACAACTCGACTTTAAATGGTAACAAGACCGAGAGGAAGTCGAGTTAATCGTCAAAACCGTTTCAAAATAAAACATCCAGTACGAAATTTATACGCGAAAATTTATCAAGATTGCCCGTTGGCAATTTTAATACGTTTGTGCAATCGCTCCACTAACCAGCTCGCACGTCAGCTGCGGTAACTTTTTATAACGTGATAAAAGCCAATTAACCGACTAACGACATGAAGAGAGCAAAGCGGCGACAGCCTCGCCAAGAGACCAACATGTTTAAGATCGACTTCCAATCGCTTATGCTATTTTTGATTTTCGGCGCCGCCTTTATCCTCGTCATTGCATTCCAACCCTTAAGTAAAGAAGAGCATATCGAACGCTATAACAAAATGAGTGAAGACGTAGAGCCATTTAGAAAGAATTTAACAGAATGCGCTCGCCAAGTCAAAGCGTCTATGGTCGACGTCGAACACTTTTTGAAAAGAATACCGCAGTCCACAATGCAGGGTAAATGCTTCGTCGCTTGCATATTAAAACGGAACAACATTATCACAAAGAATAAAGTGAATGTAAAGAATCTTCTAGAAGCTAATAGGGCTGTGTATGGAGATGATAGTGAGGTGCTTGCACGTTTGAAAACAGCGGTAAAGGAATGTTCGGAGGTTGTAGAAGGCGTGTTTGAAATCTGCGAGTATGCATCAGTGTTTAATGACTGCATGCATATGAAGATGGAGCATTTGCTCGACCGCATGACCATGGAGCGGCGAATGGAGGCCCTGGGACAGATGACGAGCAACCCTGACGAGTGGAGCGACGACGAGGACGAGATGCTCAAGCTTGTTAAGGATGAACTTTAGTAAAGCTCTTTCTGTTAGTATATTGTTTATTTGGTGAATACTTAGAACTGTCTTCGCATAATCTTTAATTTTACGAGAATGTGTTTTTTAATTTCTTGCATTTTAATGTACCATCCGTATTTGCATGTTTCCATTCTCCAAGACAAGGGAGGGTAATTATTTACAGTTAACTTTTGTTTACTTATCCGTCAAGTTTATTATATTTTTGAAGCAGGAATGAAACAATTATTTGCTAAACCATAATGAGAGGGATTTTTTATATGTGCACAGCAAAGAGACGCCACTGCACCTGATGGTAAGTGGAGTGGAGTCCAGTAGAATGTCGACTGACGAGAGGTGATTACCCCTCGACAGTCGACACAATAGGGGACCGGCCTATGCTTGATTTTGTCCATTATTCTATATATAATGGTTAATCATATGAAAAAGAAGTACTCCTGCGAAAACTGCATAAAAATTGGTTAAAAAATGAGCGAGTAATTCATATTTAAAATATTGTAATGTGCAGAAGTGGGCGCGATTTGGGGATATCGCTACATCTCTTTCTTTCGCACGCGTCGTAATTCCCGATGACGTCACATGTGGATATTTCGTCTCTTTTCTGTTTCTTGTTAATTACCCCTTCCACCGAAATTCATAGACTTATAACTTGTTGATTTTTAACCGGATTTTAAAAATTCCTTCTGTGTTATAATTTATATTATGTAAATATTTGATAAAAGTAAAGAACAAAAATGAGTCCGGTACCCTATTATGCCGTCATATTGGAACCGGATATACACAGACTGATCCCGGAACGCGACACACTTACGCGGGATACAATTGTTACGGGTGTAATAAAATACATGATCAACCCTCTATGAAGGTGTGTTCCCACTTATAACAATAATAACGCCCTTACGCCCGAATACTCAAACGCTACTCAACCAACCAAGTTGTCTGAGACCTACTTAAATATTTGAGTAGCGTTTGAGTATTCGGGCATTAGTCTTATGAACATCATTCAATGTACTAGAGTTCCGAAACAAAATTGGATATGCTCACTAAAATATTTACATGCAATCCAATTATGATCTAATAAACATTATTAAAATATAGCATGAATAAGGTTCAAATGAAAGATAAAATTGTTAAGAAGATTTTTTATTTCTTTTCGTAAGTTACCTAATCAACTTCCGATATGATTCCCTTATGTTTACACTAAAAGCGAATGTTATACAAAAAACAAACTAAGGTTTTGCGACTCGTCAAATATTCATCACACATATTACAATACATACACATTTGTGACAAACGTTTGATCCAATATAAACAAACTATAGAATTATTTTACAATAATTGTTTGTTTAATAAAGGGATTATTTTAAAAGAGATCAGAAAATTAGGTCATATCAATGAAATTGTATCGTAAAATATACAAATTATTTTGCATGTTATTTCAATACATTGGATCCCTCCATAAATACTCAAATTTGTGACTACATTCAAACGTAAATTCCAAATTAATAATACATTTTTTTAATAAAATACATTAAGGAATTCGTTGTGTGGGTTAAATAGTTTTAAATTCGATACATACAACAAAACGCACACAACACAAATAGGAAATAAATATTAATAGTAATAACGATAGATGTATGTGCTCGGTTCCTTTGCCTGGCTATTGGTGTTTATTTTTAAAATTGTAATCGATTACGTATGTGAGTGCACATACGGTTAAAAATAAATTTATTAATATTACAGGCTCGATTAGTGTTACTTCACAGTTCGTTGGTGTTTAACCAGAATTTCACTTCGTAACTGTATTAATTAACAACGTTTATGCAGATTGTGACGATATGAAATTGTATGAAAAAGAAATCGATGAACTAATGTTGTAACATTATCATTGAAGACCCTCTTTTTAAGGTCTTAAGGTTTTTTTTTTAATACGGGCACAGCAAAATGATCATAATGTACCTGATTTAATTATTATCCCTTTCACAATATATATAAAAATACATTATGGTAAAGCTTTTACTATTAAAAATATAAAGTTAATTATATTTTTTCTTTAAACAGCTTCAGCAAAGGAACCCATCACATACTGCCTTTTCATAAATAAAATAAAATATTAAACCAAGTCAAGTTCTTTCCACATACAATTTTCAATTGCGAGTAAACACGTATGTATGACAGCATTTCCATTTATATTCTTCTATTTAGTAGAGTAATAATAAGAAAACTATTCCATTTGGAAAGGCATATTACTCACTTTACTCAATACAAAAAATACTTTGATACATCCTTGTTAAGGTTTTAAAATATAATCACAAAATAAAGCAAAATGAAAACTATATTTCTGTCAACACGCGCTCAAAATTATTGTTAGTTATTTTTTTAAACAACACAAAAGTCATACTCGTAATGTACACAACTCTCAGATAAGTCTAAAATCTAAAGATAGTTGAGCGGTTAAGTTATTAATCGGTTTTATACAAAAAAATATGGTTCAAAATGTCACTATCTGTAACCTGACGTTCGAAAATTCTAAATCTTACATTGAGGGAAATCGATACAATCGATTTAAACAACATACACAATCGATTCCGAAATAATAGATTTTTGACTAAAACAACATGATATCGATTTACAATTCAATGTTAATTTTGTTGCATATTATTTAATCTTAACATTTCATTGATTAGTAGTCTCAATCCATTATTCAGATTCATTTAAAAGTTGAGATAACAATTAATCAATATTACTTGTTAGGCTACTTTACCGTTTATGATTTGGGTTCCACCGGACCATTCTTTACATATATATTATTATATACAATAAGAAACTTACTCTCATAATAACATATATCAAAATCTCTGAAGTAGTGGAGCCTAGTTCATAAACGGTCTAGCCTAATGCATGGGATAAAAAGGGAATAGTTCATATTTTCCGACTTTTGGGGAAAATGAAATTCCAATTGTGCGATTGCGTTCGCCAAAAATACATAAATCGTCAATTTTTTTAAATTGATTGTGAATGATACGCGTAATTTGATCAATAAACTTGAGGCCACAAAAACTGTGCACTTTAACAAACATACAATGACACTAAAAAATCTCTCTAAAAACTACTCGGTACGAAGGAAAACGATTTAATTACGATCGGATATATCACCTATGTGTTAACATTACATGAATGTAGAATAACTGTTAGTTGTTTAAACTTAATAAAACACTATATATAATACAGTCTTATTCATTTAAAAATATGCTTTCAGTATATTTAGCTAATTAAATCCGAATCTTTAATGTTCGTTTATTATAAGTTATTAATTTCTAATATAAATAGAGCTTAAAACTGACCACTTTAGATAGCTAAGTAATTTCTATAAAAAACATAGTTATTCGATCACTTGAATCGACTACTAATCGCCTAATATCAAAACGGGAAATTCAAACTTTACCTTGTAAACAAATATGGCAGTGTCTTAAAAACGAAAACGAAAGTACCATTTTAAAAAATAATAAGCGTCAACAGTATGTAATCAACTAAATGTAGAATTAAATACTTAGTCTGGCCATAAATACTGTTACACTTAATTATAAAAAAATATTACATTTGAATTTCGAATCTGTCATTTTTATACGATTGTTCATTGTGTTTTCTCATTTTGGCGCCAATACATTGTAAAATATTTTGCGATATTAAAATGGTGTGGGGTGATAAAGAGAACCGAATCGCTGTGATAGCATTACACAAAGTAGGTATGGAGCCAAATGCAATTTTTAAAACTCTCCATACACTTGGTATTAGTAAAATGTTTGTGTACCGGGCTATTAATAGGTACAATGAGACCTCCTCTGTTTGTGACAGAAAAGATCTGGCCGTCCACGTAGTGTTCGTACGAAAAAGGTGGTCAAAGCAGTAAGGGAAAGAATTCGAAGAAATCCTGTCCGAAAGCAAAAGATTTTATCTCGGGAAATGAAGATAGCACCTAGAACCATGTCGCGTATTTTAAAAGATGACTTAGGACTTGCAGCCTATAAGAGACGCACTGGCCATTTCTTAACTGATAATTTAAAGAAGAATAGGGTGGTAAAATCGAAACAACTACTGAAGCGGTACGCAAAGGGAGGTCACAGAAAAATTTTGTTTACGGATGAGAAAATTTTTACAATTGAGCAACATTTTAACAAACAAAATGACCGTATTTATGCTCAAAGCTCTAAGGAAGCTTCCCAATTAGTCGACAGAGTGCAACGTGGACATTATCCGACTTCAGTGATGGTTTGGTGGGGTGTTAGCTATGAAGGAGTGACTGAGCCATATTTTTGTGAAAAAGGTATCAAAACATCGGCACAAGTGTATCAAGATACCATTCTTGAGAAGGTAGTTAAGCCCCTTAACATCACCATGTTCAATAACCAAGTATGGTCCTTCCAGCAAGACTCGGCGCCGGGTCATAAAGCTCGGTCCACGCAGTCTTGGTTGGAATCGAACGTTTCGGACTTCATCAGAGCTGAAGACTGGCCGTCGTCTAGTCCCGATCTTAATCCGCTGGATTATGATTTGTGGTCAGTTTTAGAGAGTACAGCTTGCTCTAAACGCCATGATAATTTGGAGTCCCTAAAACAATCTATACGATTGGCAGTGAAGAATTTTCCCATGGAAAGAGTGCGTGCTTCTATTGATAACTGGCCTCATCGTTTAAAGGACTGTATTGCAGCCAATGGAGACCACTTCGAATAAGCTTTTTATATTTTTAATTGTTTTATATTTATGTATTAAACTGACACACTGTAAAAGTAATAAATGTTATTTGCAGTTAACAATTTTCTTTTTTCTTTATTACAATATTTATGGCAAGACTAGGTAATATTACACTTACGCTAAGCTACAAGAACGTCGTCTAATGTTAAAAACATGATTCCACTTGCCTGCGGTAAAACTACATTATTCAAGTTGAAAAAATATTTGAAAGATAATATATTACAATGTTTATCAATCTCTCTCGGAGTTAAAATATAATATATTTTATTGCTTTCGGTTTTTGTGCACGCAAGTGAGTTTTAAAGCTAACATTGGCGTCACTAGAGGCATTTTCATTTGAACTATTTCATTTTTAACAGTGTTCTACAGGGCTTTTAAATTCTTTATATTTTTTTTTACATTTCAATCAACGATTCTAAAGCACTGTCATAAGCCCCAAACGCAATTTTCATATAAATTTTAATCTCTTCATTTATGTAATTTCCAAAAAGAAAAAATTCAAATGCCATCTAATAACACGCCACAACTACTAAGTAACGACGATAAAGCTGAATTCAAAATACATCTATCAATATGGATCGACAATATTAAACTTTTTTTTTTTCTAACTATAAAAATACATTTTTCTCTATGGACTCATTTTTTTGGCCCGCGTTGTTCGATTAAATGAAAGGTTTACACGGAAGAGTTTGTAAAGATTTGTGTATTTACAAAAGGTTATAAACGGCAGTACTGCATCAGTCGTGGTATTCGCGTCCTATATTGGAATTTGAGAGCATTAAGCCCCTTCTCAGTTGGAAGTAAAATCATTCGAAATGGATAAAAACGGACCAAAAATATTTTTGTTGTCAACAGGTGTATAAAAAAAATCGTCAAATTATTTATCTAATGAAATTACAACATGGAAAAAATATGATTAATATTTTTCTATAATAATTTTATATTACAGCGAAAATATGTATTTTTAAAATTTCATCATCGAGTCATCCACTCTTGAGAAATTATATGAAAGTGAAATATACAGATGGCGCTGTTTCGCGCAATTTTTTAGTATTTTGTACTGAGTTACACATTCATTGCTCGTGCGATACACTCAAAGACACCGTTTATTTCGACATCAAAACTTGAAATTAACTTTGTAAAAGCTTAACCCCCTTATAATCAGGCAAAATCGGTTATAATGATGTGGACAAGTTAGTTCGGCCGTCTCTGGCTCGTATAAATAACACACATTCTAATTTAATAACAATTTGTCTCAAATGACAGAACTCAAAAGATTTTAACTGTCATTTTTCAAACCCATTTCTTACATATTTGTGACATCATAAACTTTACTTTGTCCACATACATATAACAAATTTAGACTGTAAACAAACTGGAACCGTTTATAAAACACTAACCGCCTTACTCACAAATGTTGCAAACATCTTTCATATTTACACATATGTATTTCTTGCTATTTTTAGGGATGTTTAACGCCAGACGGAGAATAGTAAGACATAATATAAATATAATAGATGTGTACAAAATTGTATTAGTGAGGTAACCGCACGGTCGGTTAAATAATCGACTATTGATCAGCCTTTGGAGACGTTCAAGTATTACGTAACGCAATTTTTTCTTGTGAAACGTTACGATGCGTTACAGGGGCGGGAAGAGCGTCTCGTACAAAGCATTATGTAACATTGTTTTTTTTTATTGTAAAACAATAACAAAAGTATTTTAGCGATTTTTCGGTATTTTGCGTAAAATAATTGTGAATATTCCAAAAAAAATTGACACTTTAGAGTTACGTAACTTTTGGAGGGGGGCAGGGGCGTACAGGAGAACGTTATGGCGCGTTACATAGGGGGTGGGGAGTTCAAAAATCTTCAAAAATTCCGTTACGTAAGACTTGAACTGTCCCTTTTTGACATCTTTTTCTATTAAAAAAAAAATGCGGCATTCTATAGGCGTTTATTTAACCGGCCGTATATCTAAAATAAAGTCCCGAACCTACTGTGCGTGGGCCGGTGTCATTCCTGCGGACAGCTCTGCACGAAGGAGGCCGGGAACAGTCCGGTGCGTCCGGTGCGCTGCAGCGTGCCCTTGTACCACCCGTCGCCGCGCTTCTTCGACACCAACACGATGTCGTCCACCTTCAGCTCCAGCTCGTACTCGGAGTTCGGCGGGTACGGGACTATGCAGCGGAATCTGGTGGGAGAAGATCTTTACTTTATACATAGTATTGGGTGTTTAAATAAAATCCTGATTTACCAAGGAGACTTGATGCCAGCGTTAAGTCAATAAATCAAAATTACTTTTTATGAATATTTATTACGTTCGTAACTCACACTTCTTTATTTTACATCTATGGTAAGAATAAACTTATCATAAAATGTTGTTTTCAAGAAAATAAGTATATGGTTTCATTTATTGAACCAATCTCAAAATAATTTACCTCTCTTTAACAGGTTGGGAATGATGCCTGTCCTTCCGACTCGCGGTGACGTCGAGCGACTGTGATTTTCGATGCTGCGACTGCCACGGACCCTCCGTGCCTTGCCTGTATATGTACAACCTTCGTTGTTTTAATACTAAGTCTTATAACTTTTATTTTATTTGAAAATTTATGAGTAATTTTAATTTTAATAATTTATTAGTTTAGTGCAAAATGAATATTAAACTGTGAGGTAAATCGATGAATGCGTGTAATGACGGTAAGCAACACAACAAACAAAAAGTGAAACAAGCAAAAACAATACAAAAAAGCTCGTAGGCGGAATGCGTCGGCTGGAAACCATCTCTGATGATAGATGGGATATACGTGGAAAAAAATAAATGACGAGAAAATTTTGATAGAGAGGTGGTAAATTGTTCATTGACAAGTGATGACGTACAGATGTCAATGGTGGAGAGGGATAGTCAGTGGTGGAGGATGGTCATAATGGAAATTATACGTGGAGAGGGATGGCTGTGATAAGGGTAAGTTAGTGGTGAAGGATAGCTATGATAAGGGAAAGTCAGTGGTGAGGGATGGCTGTGATAAGGGTAAGTCAGTGGTGAGGGATGGCTATGATAAGGGTAAGTCAGTGATGAGGGATGTCTGTGATAAGGGTAAGTCAGTGGTGAGGGATGGCTATGATAAGGGTAAGTCAGTGATGAGGGATGTCTGTGATAAGGGTAAGTCAGTGGTGAGGGATGGCTATGATAAGGGTAATTCAGTGGTTAGGGGTAATTTTAAATATGGTTAACCAGTAGGGTAGGGTAGCTGTGGTGGAAGATCGTGAAGAAAAGTCAGTCGTGAATAGCTGACAAAGCGATAATCAGGACTAAGTCAATAATTTAATATTATCATTGATTTATCATACTTTGTGTGTCATAGTTAGACATTGTGAGTGACGAGTTAATATCATTATTAGCAACAACACATTGTCAGCCCTAAATCATTATCAACAGAGACGAGGGTAACGTATAACGAATCTCTCCGCCTATCACACGAAGTGGTTTCCAGAGCGTGCCTGCCCCGAGTGCGTCCAACCTGTGCGAGTGGTGATCGTGCACGGCGAGTGCGGCGGGCCGCTCCTTGTGCCGCGAGCGTTCGGCCCCCGTGCCCCCCGTGCCCCCCGGAGCCCCGGCAGCCCCCGTGTGACCCCCCGCAGGCAGCGCCCGCAGCAGTTGCGACGGACACGAGCCCGACCTGCGACCCCGTCCGGCCCCGTTAGTGGATTTAGTGTCGACACGTCAATATACACTTGTTGATTTTTTTTATATTATAATAGGTAATGATATTTTTAACTAATATTGCATTCCTGTATAAAACATCCCCGGGGATTTCATTCGAAATGAATAATTTGGCAAAATTCACTTAGATAAATAAACTAGTACTTTCATATAAAATTATTTTTAACACGATATAATTCTAATAGTTAAAACTTAAAAGATTTTTTTGTTTTTGTTTTATATATAGTGAAGCCGTGTTTGTTGATT